>NC_037682.1:120574933-120860504 GCF_003255815.1 Theropithecus gelada | reverse complement strand
TGTGTGTGTGTATGTTTATGTGTGTATGTATGTGTGTATGTCTATGTGTGTATGTGTGTGTGTATGTATGTGTGTGTGTGTGTGTGATGGTGTACCACAGATCCCTCAGGTTCTGTTTATTTTCTTTATTGTTTTTCTTTCGCCTCCTCAAACTGGATAATTTCAGTTGTCTTAATTTCAAGTTTGACAATTCTTTTCCTGTCTGCTCAAAACCTGCCACTGAATCACTCTAGTAAATTTTTAAATTTCAGTCATTATACTATTCAGCTCCAGAATTTCTGTGAGGTTTCTTTTGATAGTTTACATCTCTTTGACATTCCCTATTTGTTCATACATTGTTTTCCTGATTTTATTTACTTAGTTTTTGTCTATGGTTTCCTTTCACTTACTTGAGAATATTTAAGAGAGTTGATTTTAACATCTTTGACTAGTAATTCTAATGTCTGGGCTTTCTTAGGAATAGTTTCTGTCAAATTCTTTTTTTTCCAGTGAATAAGCCATATTAAAAATTTTTTTAACATATATTTTTTGAGACAGAATCTTACTCTATCACCCAGCAGGCTGGAGTGCAGTGGTGCAACCTAGGCTCACTGCGACCTCCAGCTCCTGGGTTCAAGCAATTCTCCTACCTCAACCTCCCGGGTAGCTGGGATTACAGGCATGTGCCACCACGCCTGCCTAATTTTTGTATTTTTAGTAAAGATGGGGTTTTACCATTTTGGCCAGGCTGGTCTCGAACTGCTGACCTTAAGTGATCCACCTGCCTCAGCCTCCCAAAGTACTGGGATTGCAGGTGTGAGCCACTGCGCTGGCCCATATTTTTCTTTCTTTCTTTTGTATGCTTTGTAATGTTTTTTGTTCAGACTGAATGTTCTGAGCATTATAATGTGATAACTCTGGAAATGAGATTCCTTCTCCTCTAGGATTGCTTTTGAGGCTACAGTCATCCATTTGTACAGTGACTTCTCCAAACCATTTTTGCAAGGTATCTTTCACTTGTCATGTGTAGTCACTGAAGTTTTTGTTCTGTTATATCTGCAGTTAGCCCGCACCCTGATAGAGATTTCCTTAAATGTCAAAGTTCAGCATCCTCTCTCCTCACCAATCCCTGATTGCAGGAGCCATGCTATGATGGCATGGACGTTGCCATGACTATTTCCATAGGTCACACTCATACAAGAGGAACTGATAAGTCAAGAATGTAATCACAAGTCAAGAGTATTAAATATTGCCAAATTACCCTCTAAAATATTTTTACCAATTTAGTCTTCCACCAATAGATTATGAATACTCATTTTCATCCGCTCACCAACACCAAGCATTCTTTAAATCTTTGCCAATTTGAGAAATGAGTGATGTTTTATTGTTGCTTTGTTATTTTTTTACTAATGAATTTGATGTATTCTTTAGTCTTTGGGATTTCTCTGTTGTTGTTGTTAATTCGTACCTTTGCCCAGCTTGGGGCATCCCTTTCTCTCTTTCCTTAGTAATTTATGAGTAAAAACTGTTTTCTAAAAATTCCATAGTCTCTTTGAAAAAACAAACATTTAAAACATTATAATGGCTGGGCATGGTGGCTCATGCTGTAATCCCAGCACTTTGGGACGCCGTGGCGGGCAGATCACAAGATCAGGAGATCGAGACCATCCTGGCTAACACGGTGAAACCCCGTTTCTACTAAAAATACAAAAAATTAGCTGGGTGTGGTGGCGGGTGCCTATAGTCCCAGCTACTTGGGAGGCTGAAGCAGGAGAATTGCTTGAACCCGGGAGGTGGAGGTTGCAGTGAGCAGAGATCGCGCCACTGCATTCCAGCCTGGGTGACAGAACGAGACTCCATCTCAAAAAAATACAAAAAGCAAACAAACAAAAAATTATAACATGTCAGTTGGGTAATGGTATTGGGAAAATTGGCTTTCTATATGGCAAAAGATTAATTTGAATCTTACTTTACATCATATAGGAAAATCAAGAGTCTATATGGGATAAATAGCTCAAACTCCAAAGAGGATGAGAGGAAATTGAGTGGAAGAATATCTTTTTGACATTGTGGCTAGGGAAGGACCATCAAAACAATATATAAAGGGGGAAATTTGTTTATATGAACATATTAAAATGAAATATCTCTGTTCAAGAAAGAACGCCATGAGACATGAACAGAAGGCTGATAAACTAGAATATATTTACAATGACTCTTAGTAATGAGGATTAATCTGGGAAAAAGATATGTGTAGGCAATGCACAAAAAAGAAATCAAGACTAGTTAATAGATCCATGGAAAGATGCTTACTTTTACCAATAACCAGAAAAATGGAAACTTAAAAAAAAAGATGATATTTTACACTCATCTGATTGGAAAAAATTAGGAAGTCACATAATATTAAGTGCTGGCAAGGATGGGAAAAAGTGGGAGCCCCCTTGCACTGCTGGTAGAAGTGTACATTGGTATAGCCATTTCGGACACCTAGCTTTCTTGTGTTTGAAGTGTGCACACTCCCCACGACCAGGCAACTCTGTAGTAGAAAACTACCACATGCGTGCAGAAGGAGAAGTCAAGAGTACTATTTTTTCTTTGAGACAGAGTTTCGCTCTTGTTGCCCAGGCTGGAGTATAATAGCACGATCTCAGCTCACCGCAACCTCCGCCTTCTGGGTTCAAGCAATTCTCCAGCCTCAGCCTCCTGAGTACTGGGATTACAGGCATGTGCCACCATGCCCGGCTAATTTTGTATTGTTTAGTAGAGACGGTGGTTTCTCCGTGTTGGTCAGGCTGGTCTCGAACTCCTGAACTCAGGTGATCTGCCCGCCTCGGCCTCCCAAAGTGAGTGCTGGGATTACAGGCCTGAGCATTCTTATCACAGCACTCACTGTAGTAGCAAAGAGACGGAAGTGTCTTAGGGGTCCACCTAGGGAAACCTACTAATAGTAAAGTACAATGTGTTACATGTATATGTATGTATGTGATGTCTATATCATATATGCATATAATGGAATATTGTCTATCATTTGGAAGGAGAACATTTGAGATACATAAACTTGAGAATAATGTGGACAGGTCTAAAAAATACAATGTTTAGTGAAAAAAAGGTACAGAATAAGACAAAATGGGATTTTACATGGCCAAAAAATGATAGCAGTTCATGAAAGGAAGAAACCATCTACTTAAAAGAGTGCACTTGAGGTAAAAATAGACACACATATGTAAGTACATGCATGTGTGTGTATGGGCAGGAGAGCTGAAAAGTCCCGTTGGTGAGTATGTGTAGAGATGGGTGTTTATAACAGCCTGACATAAGATTTAGGGGAACACAGAGGAAGGTTTTATATTCCAGAAGTGTAAATAATTTCAAATGGCATCCTCATATTCAAATGATCATTATGGTGACTAGCTATTAGGGAATTTCATCCAAATAAATTTTCATCTGAAAAGCTCTTGTATCCTCTTACCCACTGTTAGTGAGTTGAATCATATGCTACCCCTGCTGAAAGATATGTGTACATCTAACCCCTGCTGAACCTGTGAATATGACCTTATTTGGAGAAAGGACCTTTGGGTCCTAATTTAGTGAGAAGTGTTTTTATAAGAGACACAGAGAAGAGACACATAAGGAGAAGCAGGAGAGGCCTCGTGAATACCAGCATACTGGAGTGAGGCAGCCGCAAGCCAAGGAATGCCTGGAGCCACCAGAAGCAGGAAGAGGCAGGGGAAGGTTCTCCTTCAGAGCCTTTGGAGGGAGCACACCCTACTGAAACCCAGAGTTTGGATTTCTGGCCTCCAGAACTGTGAGAGAATCAATTTCTGTCATTTAAAGTCACCAGGTTTGTGGTAATTTGCTGCAGCAAGCCTAGGAAACAGATACAGCCCTTCTCCTTTTCCCTTTCTGGCTTCCCATCTTTTCCTTAGGAGGAGCTAACCTGTCCCATGCAGGGTGGTTTTCCGTTTTCTGTGTTCATAGGGCCGTTTCCTCTATTTGTGTTTTCCCCGTCACAGTCCATTTGGGCTGCTGTAAAAACTACCATAGACGGGGTGGCTCTTCAACATCAGAAACTTACTTCTCACAGCTCTGGAGGCTGGCAGGCCAAGATGAAAGCACTGGCAGATTCGGTGTCTGGTGAGGGCTGCTTCCTGGCTCACAGACGGCATCCTCTCCTGCGTCCTCACGTGGCAGGTGGGTGAGGGAGCCCTCCAAAATCCCTTTTATGAGGGCATGACTCCCACTCGTGAGGGCTCCACTCTTGTTCCCTAATCACCTCCCAAACTCCCTACATCCTAACACCATCACATTAGCGGTGACGGTTTTAACAGATGAATTTGAAGGAGGGAAAAGAAACCCAAAAACTCCAATCTTAGCACCCAAAGTGAGATTTAAGGTGATGCAAGAACACAGCTTTAAATTTCATTGATTCGCACAATACACTGTATTTAGTAGTAAGATGAATTAGTCAAAGACAGTCTGTTTGGTGAGAATAAGCACATAACATCTAACACTTACCAAACTCTCTTTTTATGAAAGAGAAAACAAGCTTCAGCTTTGGCTGTCTTAAAACTGGCAACGATATCTGGTTATATGAATAACATTGTTTTGGTTTCATCGAATTTATTTTTGTGCTTGGCTACCTTTTATTTACCATAAGTAATGCCAGTTTTTCTTTTAGGCTTATGATTGCAAGATTCCTTTGTAAACATATGAATCTAAATTAAAAAGTGAGTGAGTTTAAAGAAACATATTAACTAAATAACAGTAGGAATAATACACAGATATGGAAAAGTCTGAAGGTGTGAAACTCTGTACTACCCCCAGAAGCTTATCAAAGCTGCTTTTTTCTAAGGCAGATTCCCTCTGTGAGAAGAATTCTGATGCCAACACCAATCCATTTCGGAAATCGACTTCGATTCATCTCTTGGGTCAGTGTGTTTCATCTTCATGTACAAGAAGGGCTCACGCGTTTTGTGTTCTCTCAGTGTTTGTATGTTTGACTACTGCCTCTGATTTAACAAGAACTTGTGTGGTAGGAAATTGTGTTCCACTTTCTTTTCCTCAGAACTTTGTGGACACTGTTTTACCATTTTCTTGCATCAAATGCGGCCTCATTTTCGGGGTCCTCTCCCAGCCCTACCGCCCTGTTGTAAGTGAATTGCTTTTTGTTCTTGGATACATGAGACCATTTTCTTTTACTTTGAAGTGTAGTAAATTCATCAAGTATGTCTCAGAGTTGAACCAGCACTATCACTTCTTCCCAGAATCCAGGGAGCCCTTTCAATTTCCTAGCCAGCTCTTTGTTTCTTTTCTTTTGTATTGGTATATATTTTTTTGTATTTCATGCCTTGTAGTCTTTGTTTTGGGGAAACGAGGACCTATATGTAGATCATTATCTATCCCTCATAGCTTAATCTTCATCCTAAACATTTCGACTTTATTGTCTTTTCCCTACACACCTTCAATGACAATCTCAAGCTTTTATGAAAGTGATGAATATTTGGCTATGTTAATTTTGTTTCTTGCTCTTTCAAATTTACTTATTAACTCTGTAATTGCTGTTTTGATCTGCAATTTTTCCTTAGCTCTGTAACTACCATTTTTCCATCTTATTTTATTGTCTCATCTAAGTATTTATTTATTTTTGTTTCAATGAATTTGTTTTCCTTGTTTTTTTCTAGATACAAAATACTTGTCTTAGATTTTTTCTAGATACAAAATACTTGTCTTAGATTGCAGGATGGATTTTTCACTTTCCCATTTATACTATATTTCCTCTTCTTTTTTTGTGTTAACCTCTCTGCATAGTTGCCATGAGTTTTCTTTTATTCCTGCAGAATTATTAATAAAAGGAGCTCTATCAGCACATCCCATTTGCCTGTATATGGTGTAAGTCAATTTTACTTGGTACTCATCTCTTTGTGTCTGAGTCCTGTTGTCTTCCCTTCAGTAGTGTTTGCTTCTATTCTTACAATCTTTCTTACCCTTAGCAAGTTACTTATGCTTTCTGTGCCTCAATTTTGTCAACCTACATCCTATATACAGGTTCAGCACGAAATGAGCCATATATGTAAAATGCTTATACCAGTGCCTGGCATACACAAAGGCTGTTATCCTCAGGAAGGGAGGCTCTCTTCTCTCCAACTTCTTTTTTTCCGCCCAACTTCTCTTTTAGGTTCAGGGGGTACATGTTCAGGTTTATTATATGAGTAGATTGTTTGTCATGGGGGTTTGGTGTACAGATTATTTAATCACCCATGTAATAAACATAGTATCCGACAGGTAGCTTTTCAGTTCTCACCCTCCTCCCACTCTCCACCCTCAAGTAGGCCCTGGTGCCTATTGTTCCCTTCTTTATGTCCACGTGTACTCAATGTTTAGCTCCCGCTTATAAGTGAGGAAAATCCAGAATTTGGTTTTCTGTTCCTGTGTTAATTCAGTTAGGATAATGGCCTCTAGCTCCATTCATGTTGCTGCAAAGGACATGATCTTGTTCTATTTTATGGCTGCATAGAATTCCATGGTGTATTTGTACCATATTTTCTTTATCCAGTCCACTCTTGATGGGAATTTAGGATGATTCTATGTCTTTGCTATTGTGAATAGTGCTGCAGTGAACATACAAGTGCATATGTCTTTATGGTAGAACAATTTATATCCCTTTAGGTATATGCCCAGCAGTGGGATTGGTGGGTTGAATGGTAATTCTGTTTTAAATTCTTTGAGAAATTGCCAAACTGTGTTTCACCATGGCTGGACTCATTTACACAGCCACCAGCAGTGGATGAGTATTCTCTTTTCTCTGCAACCTTGACAGCATCTGTTATTTTTTAACCTTTAAGTAATCGCCATTTTGACTGGTGTGAGATGGTATCTCATTGCAGCTTTAATTTTCATTTGTCTGATGTTTAGTGATGTTGAGCATTTTTTTCATATGCTTGTTGGTCATATGTATGTCATTCTTTGAGAAGTGTGTTCATGTTCTTTTGTACGTTTTTTAATGAGATGTTTGTTTTTCACTTGTTTGTTTAAGTTCCTTATAGATGCTGAATATTAGACCTTTGTCAGATACACAGTTTGTAAATATTTTCTCCCATCCTGTAGGTTGTCTATTTACTCTGTTGATAGTTTCTTTCGCTGGGCAGAGGCTCTTTAGTTTAATTGGGTCCCATATGTCAAGTTTTGTTTTTGTTGTGGTTACTTTTGGTGTCTTCGTCATGAAATCTTTGCTGGGGCCAATGTCCATATGACATTTCCTAGGGTTTCTTCTAGGGTTTTTATAGTTTGAGATATGACATTGAAGTCCTTAATCCATCTTGAGTTAATTTTTATATGTGGTGAAAGGAAGGCATCCAGTTTCAACCTTCTGCATATGGCTAGCCAGGTGTCCCAGCACCGTTTATTGAATAGAGAGTACTTTGCCCATTGCTTGTTTTTGTCAACTTTGTCGAAAATCAGATGGCTGTAGGTGTGCAGCTGTATTTCTGGGTTGGCTAACCTGTTCTCTTGGTCTAGGCGTGTTTTTGTACCAGTACCATGCTGTTTTGGTTACTGTAGCCTTGTAGTATAATGTGAAGTTGAGTAGTGTGGTACCTCTGCTTTTGTTCTTTTCACTTAGGATTGCTTTGGCTGCTTGAGCTCTTTTTTGGTTTCATGTGAATTTTAGAATGTTTTTTCCCCTAATTCTGTGAAAAATGTCATTGGTGATTTGATAGGAGTGGCATTGAATCTGTACATTGCTTTGGATAGTATGGCCATTTTAACAATACTGATTCTTCCTGTCCATGAGCATGGAATGTTTTTCCATTTGTTTGTGTCCTCTCTCGTTTCTTTCCGCAGTGTTTTGTAATTCTTACTGTTGAGATCTTTCACCTCTCTGGTGAGCTGTATTCCTAGGCATTTTATTATTTTTTATGGCTATTGAGAAAGGGATTGCATTCTTGATTTGGCTGTCAGCTTGCATGTTATTGGTGTATAGAAATGCTACTAATTTCTGTACATCGATTTTGATCCTAAAGCTTTGCTAAAGTTCTTTATCAGATCTCAGAGCTTTTGGGCAAAAACTAAGGAGCCTCCTAGGTATAAAATCATACCATCTGTGAAGAGAGATAGTTTGACTTCCTCTCTTACTATTTGAATGCCTTTTACTTCTTTCTCTTTCCTAATTCCTCTGGCTAGGACTTCCAGTACTATGTTGAATAGGAGTGATGAGAGTGAGTATCCTTGTCTTGTTCCAGTTCAAAGATAATGCTTCCAGCTTTTGCCCATTCAGTGTGATGTTGGCTGTGGGTTTGTCATAGATAGTTTTTATTATTTTGAGGTATGTTTCTTCAATACCTAATTTGGGGAGGGTTTTTAACATGAAGGAATATTGATTTTTTTTGTTTTTGTTTTTGTCATTTTATTTATTTATTTATATTTTTGAGATGTAGTCTCACTCTGTCGCCTAGGCTGGAGTGCCGTGGTGTGATTTCGGCTCACTGCAGCCTCTGCCTCACAGGTTCAAGTAATTCTTCTGCCTCAGCCTCCCAAGTAGCTGGGATCACAGGCACCTGCCACCACACCCAGCTAATTTTTGTATTTTAGTAGAGATAAGGTTTCACCATGTTGGCCAGGCTGGTCTTGGACTCTTGACCTCAAGTGATCTGCCCACCTCGGCCTCCCGAAGTGCTGGGATTACAGATGTGAGCCACCATGCCCAGCCTGTGTTGAATTTTATTGAAAGCCTTCTCTGTGTCTGTTGATATGATCATGTGGTTTTTGTTTTTAGTTCTGTTTCTGTGATAAATCACATTTATTGATTTACATATGTTGAACCAACCTGCCATCCCAGGGATAAAGCTTACTTGATCATAGTGGATTAGCTTTTTGATGTTCTGCTGGATTCAATTTGATAGTATTTTCTTGAGGATTTTTGTATCTATGTTTGTCAGGGATATTGGCCTGAAGTTTCCTTTTTTTGTTGTGTCTCTGCCAGGTTTTGGTATCAGAATGATGCTGTCCTCAGAGAATGGGTTAGGTAAGACTCCTTCTTCCTCAATGTGTTGGAATGGTTTACATAGGATTGATACCAGCTCTTCTTTATATACCTTGCAGAATTTGTCTGTGAATCTGTCTGCACCAGAGTTTTCTCCTTTTTTTTGAAACGGAGTCTTGCTCTGTTGCCCAGGCTGGAGTGCAGTGGCACGGTCTTGGCTCACTGCAAGCTCTGCCTCCCGGGTTCATGCCATTCTCCTGCCTCAGCCTCCCAAGTAGCTGGGACTACAGGTGCCCACCACCATGCCTGGCTAACTTTTTGTATTTTTAGTAGAGATGGGGTTTCACCATGTTAGCCGGGATGGTCTTGATCTCCTGACCTTGTGATCAACCTGCCTTGGCCTCCCAAAGTGCTGGGATTATAGGCGTGAGCCACCACATCTGGCTGGATCAGAGCTTTTTCTGATTGTTAGGCTTCTTATTACTGATTTGATTTTGGAACTTGTTATTGGTCTGCTCATGGTTTTAGTTGCTTCCTCAGTCAATCTTGGGAGGTTGTATATGTCCAGGAATTTATCCCATTTCTTCTAGGTTTCCCAGCTTGGGTGCAGAGAGGTGTTTGTAATAGTCTCTGAGGGTTTCTGTGTATCTGTAGGGTCAGTGGTAATGTCCCCTTTGTCGTTTCTAATTTTGTTTATTTGGATAGTCTGGGTTTTTTTCTTTACTAGTCTAGCTACTGGCCTATCAATCTTATTCTTCCAAAGAACCATCTTTTGGTTTTATTGATCTTTTGTATGGTGTTTTGTGTCCCAATTTCATTCAGTTCAGCTCTGATTTTAGTTATTTATTTTCTTCTGGTAGCTTTGGGGTTGTTTTCTCTTATTTTTCTAGTTACTCTAAGTGTGATGTTAGATTGTTGAGATCTTTCTAACTTTTTGATATTTGATTTTAGCACTCTAAACTTTCCTTTTTACACTGCTTTAGTTGTGTCCCTGAGATTCAGGTATGTCACATCTTTATTTTCATTAGTTTCAGATAATTTCTTGATTTTGGCCTTAATTTCATTGTTTGCCCCAAAGTCATTTAGGATCAGGTTGTTTAATTTCCATGTAATTATATGATTTTTGAGACACCTTAGTATTGATTTCTGTTTATTGCACTGTGGTCCTAGAGTATGGTTGGTATGATTATTATTATTTTTTTGAATTTGTTGAGAATTGTTTTATGGCTGATTATGTGATCAATTTTTAGAGTGTGTGACATGTGCAGATGAGAAGAATGTATATTCTGCTGCTGTTGGGTGGAGTGTTCTGTATATGTCTCTTAGGTGCATTTGGTCAAGAGCTGGGTTTAGGTCTTGAATTTCTTTCTTTCTCTTCCTTCCTTCCTTCCTTCCTTCCTTCCTTCCTTCCTTCCTTCCTTCCTTCCTCCCTCCCTCCCTCCCTCCCTCCCTCCCTCCCTTCCTTCCTTCCTTCCTTCCTTCCTTCCTTCCTCCCTTCCTCCCTTCCCCCTTCCCCCTTCCCCCTTCCCCCTTCCCCCTTCCCTTCCCTTCCCTTTCTTCCCTCTCTTTCTTCTTCCCTTTCTTTTTACGAGGTCTTTCTTTGTCACCTAGGCTGGAGTCCAGTGGTGTGATCTCAGCTCACTGCAGCCTCCATCTCCCAAGTTCAAGTGATCCTTCCACCTTAGCTCCCCAAGTAGCTGAGACTACAGGCATGAGCCACCTCAACCAGCTAATTTTTGTATTTTTTGGAAAGACATGGTTTCTCCATGTTGCTCAGGCTGGTCCTGAACTCCTGAGCTCAAGCGATCTGCCTACCTCAGCCTCCCAAAGTGCTAGGGTCACAGGCGTGAGCCACCGTGCCCAGCCTGGTCTTGAATATTTTTGTCAGCTTTCTGCCTTGATGATCTGTCTAGTGCAGATCATGATAGTGGGGTATTGAAGTCTCCCACTATTATTGTGTGGTTATCTAAATCTCTTTGTAGGTCTCTAAGGACTTATTTTATGAATCTTGGTGTTCTGGCGTTGGGTGCATATATATTTAGGATAGTTAAGTCTTCCTTCTGAATTGAACTCTTTATTATTATGTAATGACCTTCTTTGTCTTTTTGGATGATTCCTAATTTAAAGTCTGTTTTATCTGAAGTTAGAATAGCAACCCCTGCCCTTTTTTTGTTTTCCGTTTGCTTTGTAGATTTTTCTCTGTCCCTTTACTTTGAGCCTATGGGTGTCATTGCATTCTAAACTTCCCTTTGTGAGATGGGTCTCTTAAAGACAGCGTACAGTTGTATCTTGCTTCTTTATTCAGCTTGCTACTCTGTGCCTTTTAAGTGGGGCACTTAGCCTGTTTATTTTCAAGGTTAATATGTGCTGATTTGATCCCGTCAGTATGTTGTTAGCTTCCTCCCCAACTTGTAAGTGTTGGGTGCCCACAGACTCCATCCTCACACTTCTCTTCTAGCCACACTACCTCCTGTGGGATCTCATTACCTATTGTCATGTTAGCATCATGCACATATAATGACTTGTATTTCCAACTGCCTACTCAATATTGCTGCTTGAGTGTCTAATAGACATCCACAATATAAAGGAAAAAAACTTTTTTCTACTTTCATACTTAACACAACACAGCACACTGCCATGACCAAAATGTGTGGGTATTTTCCCAGGCAATTTGCCAGTCATACCAACTGGGTGCCCTACAATTCAGCTCAATTCTGACACTAACTAGTGTTAGTGCAGATCCCACAGGTTAGGGCAAAATCCCACAAGACTGTTCCTCTGCTTCAGATACCAATCACAAGTCCCAGGTTGTCACCTATATTTCTGACCAACTGGCTATAAAATTGGGTTTCCCAGGATTCCCTCTTCAGGTTCGATAATTTGCTAGATGGCTCATGGAACTCAAGGAAATCCTTACTTATATTTACTGATTTATTATTTAATAAAGATTATGCTAAAATACAGGTAGCCCCATGAAGAGGTATGTGGGGGAGATAAAGAAGAGTCCTGAGCTCAGGAGATTCAACGGTTTTAGGAGTTCCATGCCAGGAACCAGGGAGAAAGACCAAAATATTTATATGTAACTGTCTAATAGACATCTCAGACTTAATCTGTTCAATATCAATCTCCAGTACCTCTCCTCCCCTGAACCTGCTCCTCTTGTAGCCTTCACCATCAGAGTTAATGGTAATACCATCCTTTCATTTGCTGAGGACAAAAACATTGGAAAAATATTTGACTTGTTTTTCTTATAGGCATCACATTCAACTCAATTCTTCAAAATTGAAAACATATAATCCCGAATCCTACCACTTCTTGTCATTTCCAGTGTGACTCCTTGTCCAAGCCACTACCATCTGTTAAATGGCATGCATCACTGCAGTTGCCTCCCAAATGAAGTGTCTGCTCCTGTCCTTGACCTTTCAAGTCTATTCTCAATACATCAAAAAGTGCAATCTGGTTAACATCTAAATCAAATCAATGTCACTCCTCTCCTCATATCCCTCCAATGTCATTCATGTCACTAAGAGAAAAAAAGGCAGAGTCTTGGCCAGGCGTGGTGGCTCAAGCCTGTAATCCCAGCACTTTGGGAGGCCAAGACAGGCGGATCACGAGGTCAGGAGATCGAGACCATCCTGGCTAACACGGTGAAACCCCGTCTCTACTAAAAAATACAAAAAACTAGCCGGATGAGGTGGCGGGCGCCTGTAGTCCCAGCTGCTCCGGAGGCTGAGGCAGAAGAATGGCGTAAACCCAGGAGGTGGAGCTTGCAGTGAGCTGAGATCCCGCCCCTGCACTCCAGCCTGGGCGACAGAGCCAGACTCCGCCTCAAAAAAAACAAAAGGCAGAGTCTTTACAAGATTCTGTATGATATGGCCCCCTGCAATCTCTCTGCTTTTATCTCCTTCTATTGTCTCCTCATTTGTTCCACATTCCATCAACACACAAGATAGACTCATACCCATGAGGAATAGATGTCAGATTTCATAATTTTTTTCTGTATATATTAATTGTATTGTTGTTTTTTAAAAAACTACTTGTCCATACAGTAAATTACATTGACTGATGTTTGAATGTTAACCTAATTTTGCATTCCTGGGTTAAACTCAACATAACCATATCCATTTTACATGTTGTTAGATTTTATTTATTAAATTTTTGTTAAGAATTTTTGCATCTCTGGTTATGGAGGATATTGCCTTTTAGTTTTCTATCCCTGTGTAATATCTTTGGTTTTGGCATCAGGGTTATCTTCATCACAAAGAAGTTGTGATGTACTCTTTCCTCCATTGAATTTGCAGTTTTCTTTGAGATAAAGTTTTGTATTAAAAATTTAATTTCTCAGCATGATGTGATGGCTCATGCCTGTAAGCCCAATGCTTTGGGAGGCCAAGGCAGGAGGATCACTTGAGGCCAGGAGTTTGAGACCAGCTTGGGCAACATAGCAAGACCCTCTCTACAAAAAAAAATGTAATTTCTTATTTATATACAGATACTTATGTTTTTCATTTCTTCTTGAGTTTTAGTAATTTGTTTCAAAAAATTTGCTTAATTAATTAAAATTATAAATCGATTGGCAAAAAGTTATTCTTAACATTCCCTTATTATATTTTTGAAATCTAAAAAATCTGTGGTGAAGGTACCTCTCCTATTCCTGATATTGGTAATTTGTGATGAGTTTTTTCCCCTAACCAGTCTAGCTTGAGGTTTGTCAATCTTTTTATCTTTTATTTTATTTATTTTTTAAATTATACTTTAAGTTCTAGGGTACATGTGCCCAACGTGCAGGTTTGTTACATATGTATACATGTGCCATGTTGGTGCGCTGCACCCATTAACTCATCATTTACATTAATGCTATACCTCCCCCCCACCACAATAGGCCCCAGTGTGTGATGTTCCCCTTCCTGTGTCCAAGTGATCTCATTGTTCAATTCCCACCTATGAGTGAGAACAGGTGGTGTTTGGTTTTCTGTTCTTGTGATAGTTTGCTGAGAATGATGGTTTCCAGCTGCATCCATGTCCCTACAAAAGGACACGAACTCATCCTTTTTGATGGCTGCATAGTATTCCATGGTGTATATGTGCCACATTTTCTTAATTCAGTCTGTCACTGATAGACATTTGGGTTGATTCCAAGTCTTTGCTATTGTGAATAGTGCCACAATAAACATACGTGTGCATGTGTCTTATGATTTATAATCCTTTGGGTGTGTACCCAGTAATGGGATGGCTGGGTCATATGGTATTTCTAGTTCTAGATCCTTGAGGAATCGCCATACTGTTTTCCACAATGGTTGAACTAGTTGATATTTTCAGTGGGTTTTCATGTCTCAATCTCCTTCAGCTCTGATTTCAGTTATTTGTTGTCCTCTGCTTTGGGGTTGGTTTTCTCTTGGTTCTTTAGTTCTTTTAGTTGTGATGTTAGGTTGTTAACTTGGGCTCTGTCTAGCTTTTTGATGTGAGCATTTAGTGCTATAGTTTCCCTCTTAACATTGCCTTAGGTGTTTCCCAGAGGTTCTGGTATGTGTATCTTCGTTTTCATTCATTTTAAAGAAATACTTGATTTCTGCCTTAATTTCATGATTTACCCAAAAGTCAGTCAGGAGCAGGTTATTCAATTTCCATGTAATTGTATGGTTTTGAGTGATTTTCTTAGTCTTGATTTCTAATTTGATTGTGCTGTGGTCTGAGACATTGGTTGTTATTATTTCAGTGTTTTTTTTTTTTTTTTTTTTACATTTGCTGAGGAGTGTTTTATGTGTAATCATGTGATGGATTTTAGATTATGTGCCATGTGGTGATGAGAAGAACATATATTCTGTTGTTTTGGGGTGAAGAGTTCTGTAGATGTCTATCAGGTTCATTTGATCCGGTGCTGAGTTTAGGTCCTGAATATCTTTGTTAATTTTCTGCCTTGATGATCTGTGTAATACTGTCAGTGGGGTGCTAAAGTCTTATTGTGTCTGAAGTTTAAAGTTAAAGTATTATTGTGTGGAGGTCTAAGTCTCTTCAAAGGTCTCTAAGAACTTGCTTTATGAATCTGTGTGCTACTGTGTTGGGTGCATATATAATTTGCATAGTTAGCTCTTTTTGAATTGAACCCTTTACCATTATGTAATGCTCGTCTTTGTCTTTTTTTTTTTAATCTTTGTTGGTTTAAAATCTGTTTTCCTGAAATTAGGATTGCAACTTTTGCTTTTTTCTGTTTTCCATTTGCTTGGTAGATTTTCCTCCATCTCTATTTTGAACCTATGGGTGTCATTGCATGTGAGATGGGTCTCTTGAAGACAGCATACCAATGGGTCTTGGTTCTTTATCTGGCTTGACACTCTGTACCTTTTAATTGGGTCACTTAGCCCATTTACATTCAAAGTTGGTATTGATATGTGTGGATTTGATCCTCTCATCATGATGTTAGCTGGTTATTATGTTGGCTTGTTTATGTGGTTGCTTTATAGTGTCACTGCTCTGTGTAAAGTGTGTTTTTCTAGTGGCTGGTAATGCTCTTTCCTTTCCATATTTAGTGCTTTCTTCAGAACGTATTGTAAGGCAGGTCTAGTGAAAATAAATTCATTTAGCATTTCCTTGTCTGAAATGGATTTCTTCTTCACTTATGAAGCCTAGTTTGGCTGGATACAAAATTCTGGGTTCAAATTTTTTTTCTTTAAGAATGTTGAATATTGGCTCCTAATTTCTTCTGGCTTGTAGGCTTTCTTCTGGGAAGTCTTCTGGGGCATTCTGATGGTGTCATTTGTGGAGTCACACTGGTAGTGGTATTGGCATAGAAGCAGGGCACTGGCAGGTGCAAGTCTTTGTGCATTATATGTGCCTCACATGCAGAGGTGGTCGCTCAGGGCAAGGGAGGGGCTGCTGTTCTCCATGCCTACTTTATTTCCCTTGGCAGTGTTGGCCCAAGGATAGTGCACTGATGGGGGCAGGGTTGGCTGGCTCTGTGCCTGTCAAAGCTCCCAGACTGCAATGGTGGTTGGCAGGGTTGGGGGACAGACTACACCCCTACAGCAGCAGTGGCAGCGCAGGATGCATGCGCACATGTGTGCTGGTAGGGAAAGGAAAGCAAAAGTTGCCCATGCACACACATGCCTGCAAGGCAGTGTGTGGGGTTGCAGTGAGCCAGGGGGAAGCTGCAGTGTGGAGAGGGAGCAGGTGGGCTGATGTATGGCCATGGGGGCCACTGCACTGGAGCTCTCCACTAGTCAGGCATGGTCCATCAGCACAGAAACTGTGATGAATTCCCCAGGGAACCCAAGGCTGACCTACAAGCAGATGCTGCCAGTCTGGGCCCTGGGAAAGGCCAGCAGACCAAGGGGTGATCAGGTTGGACTGGCCCCATCTGATGGGCAAGACTGCCCTGCAGAGTTCAGGTTCAACAGTTTCCCTAGGGCTAAAGTCTCCTATGGGAGCAAGTTGAGCCTAAGGGGCCATGCTCCACTATAGATGCTCCTGCACCAAACCCTCTGGGCTGCCCCTGCCACTTCTCTAAGCAGCTCTCCCTGCCAACTCAAGTGTTTGTGGTGATTGAGGGGTCTCCTCCTGTCAGGATTTCAGAGACCCATGGCCAGAGTGGGTTGCTCCTTGTCAGTTCAACTCACTTGTTCCCCTGAAGTTGTTGGGGGCCAGGAATGAGTCCTGGTGCATGGTAGCCCCATGGAGTGTTCCCAGCTTCCTCCCCCTTCAGCTCAGCCTCTGTGTCTTCCCTCTGTTCCCTCTCAGTGCCTTTCTTCTGAAAATCTGTTGGGAGTGCGCCAGTCATCTCAGCCCCTCGGTGTCAGCTATTCCACCTGGCTGCATCTCATTGGTCATCTTGCCTGATCCTTATTTCTATTCTTACAGTCTTTTTTCATGAATCAATTCTTTCTTCAATTCTGAAAAATTCTCAGCCGTAATCTCCTCAAATATTTCTTTCTCTCTGTTTTATGTTCTGGTATGCCTCTCCAGAACGTTAGGTAGACCCTAGTCCAGTGTTGCTCCTGTTCATTCTATTCTCCATATATCAACTGCTTTTTTGTATTCCCATCCTTTTATTTCTCTCTTTATCTCTATTTAATCTCTTTATCTCTGTATGTGAAATTTCAAATTCAATTATCCTATAATTCACTGGTAGCATCTTCAGCTGTGTCTGATTGACTACAGATATTTTAAAATCTCAGGTATGCAGAATTAGACTGAAGTTAATCTTTGGTTCATTATATACTTTTGCCATTTGTTCATACATGACCCTCTTTTATGTGTTCATATATGTATCTATTCACTAATAGCATAGACAAATTAGGGACTAGAGTGCTAACAATAACTTAGATCTACCCATGTGTGTCCTCCTGACCTTGTTCAGATGCTTCCTCTCCTCCAAGGTAACCACTCCCTGAACCTTGTGCTTATTATTCCTTAACTGCAAAAAAACAAAACAAAACAAAACAAACAAACAAAAAAACCCTTTATCTTACATTTTAAGAATATATGTATTACTAAATAGCACATTTTATAGTTCTGTTTTTTTTAATTAAAAATTTGTAACCTTTTAAAAGTGGCAAAAATTGTCTTTTTTTTTTTTAATTCACAATAATGTTATCAAAGTTCATCCCACTTGCTACATGTAGCTGTAATTCATTTGTTTAGACTGTATTAGAATGTTTCATTGTGTAATTGCATGACTGTGTCACAGTTAATTTATCCACTCTTCTGTCAGTGAGCATTTGAGTGGTTTCCAGGTTTCTGCTATTGTGAACAGCACTACTACAAACATTATTATTCATGTTTCTTGGGTTTATCTTGGTTATGTTCCAAGAAATGGAGTTGCTGAGACATAGAATATGTGAATGCTCAACTTTTCAAAATAGTAATGCATTCTTTTTCTAGGTGGTTGGATCTGCTGTTTAACCTGTTGAGGTTTAAATTTTCAATGACAATGCTTTTCACTTGTAAAAGTATTATGTAGTTTTTTTTTTTTTTTTTTTTTTTGATGGAGTCTTGCCCTGTTGACCAGGCTGGAGTGTAATGGTGTGGTTAGGCTCACTACAACCTCCGCTTCTTGGGTTCAAGCGATTCTTCTGCCTCAGCCTCTCAAGTAGCTGGGACTACAAGTGCACACCACCATGCCCTGCTAATTTTTTATTTTTTTAAAATTTTTAGTAGAGATGGGGTTTTGGCACATTGGCCAAGCTGGCCTTGAACTCCTGACCTCAGACAATCTGCCCTTCTCGGCTTCCCAAAGTGCTGGGATTACAGGCATAAGCCACCATGCCCAACCTATGTAGTTTTTAAAATCAAATTTGCTTTTGACTTTTCCAAACTTTCTTCTATTGATATTGTGTCTTCTATTCTTCCATTTATCTGTTTAATCAGCTTATGTGTCCATAACTCTTCTCAAATTGTGTAATTATCTTCAGTGCTTGAGGTGCCAAGTCTGTTTGTTATATCTTCTTAACACCCATATATACTCCTTCACCCCATGGTTGTTTGTGTCTTTATGTGGTTTATAATTTTGGTTGTGAGCTTGTTTTAAGCCTGATTTTTTTCCCCTGGGGAAATTCTGTGTATTCTGACTTAAGTGCCTCTACAAAGTAACTTTTCAGTTTCTTCTATTGGAGCACAGAATTTCAATGGTTTTAGGATGTATGTTTAAGCAGCTGCCTTGATTTGAGATTCCTGTATCTATGTACAGCATTCTTCTAGACTCTATACCTTCACATGGTACAGGCCTGGAGTTTCAACTTCTCATAAATGATTTTTTTGGGTTTGTTTTGTTTCAACTCCATCAGCTTCCTTGCTACTTCCACAGGTCGTCACCCAGGCTAGAGTGCAGTGGCGCAATCTTGGCTCACACTGTTCTCCTGCCTCAGCCTCCTGAGTAGCTGGGACTACAGGTGCCTGCCACTACGCCCAGCTAATTTTTTTTGTATTTTTAGTAGAGACAGGGTTTCACCATTAGCCAGGATGATCTTGATCTCCTGACTTCATGATCCACCCACCTCAGCCTCCCAAAGTGCTGGTGGGATTACAGGCATGAGCCACTGCGCCCAGCCTAATGGATGGAGTTTTCAAAGTTCCCTTTCCAGGAACTGGGAAGAAGCTCATTGGTTGTGTCTCTGAGATTTATAAAGAGGATTCAATTAGTTTTCAAACTTATGTATGCCCAAGACCAGTTATCCTATGCCAGTGTGAACATAAAAAAATAGTCCACAGCACCTGGGGCTTATTTACCAGCTGCAAAAACTCTTGGGCCATTGCATTACCTACCATTTTCCACCCTCTCTCAATTTGAGTTTTTTTCTTTGTTCTTTTGTTTAGTTAGGATTTCTGTGTGTAGATGAAATAAGAGGAAAAGCCCAAGTCAGCATAGGCAGCCATGTTGCTAGAAATTCTCTCCATATTTTTAGGCATCATGCTACCTGACTTCAAACTATACTACCAGGCTACAGTAACCAAAACAGCATGGTACTGGTACCAAAACAGAGATATAGACCAATGAAACAGAACAGAGCCCTCAGAAATAATACTACACATCTACAACCATCTTATCTTTGACAAACCTCACAAAAACAGGAAATGGGGAAAGGATTCGCTATTTAATAAATGGTGCTGGGAAAACTGGCTAGCCATATGTAGAAAGCGGAAACTGGATCCCTTCCTTACACCTTATACGAAAATTAATTCAAGATGGATTAAAGACTTAAATGTTAGACCTAAAACCATAAAAACCCTAGAAGAAAACATAGGCAGTACCATTCAGGACATAGGCATGGGCAAGGATTTCATGACTAAAACACCAAAAGCAATGGCAACAAAAGCCAAAATTGACAAGTGGGATCTAATTAAACTAAAGAGCTTCTGCACCGCAAAAGAAACTACCATCAGAGTGAACAGGCAACCTACAGAATTGGAGAAAAGTTTTAAAATCTACCCATCTGACAAAGGGCTAATATCCAGAATCTACAAAGAACTCAAACAAATTTACAAGCAAAAAATCAACCCCATGAAAAAGTGGGCAAAGGATATGAACAGACACTTCTCAAAAGAAGACATTTATGCAGCCAACAGACACATGAAAAAATGCTCATCATCATTGGCCATCAGAGAAATGCAAATTAAAACCACAATGAGATACTATCTTACGTCAGTTAGAATGGCGATCATTAAAAAGTCAGGAAACAACAGGTGCTGGAGAGGCTGTGAAGAAATAGGAACACTTTTACACTGTTGGTGAGACTGTAAACTAGTTCAACCATTGTGGAAGACAGTGTAGTGATTCCTCAAGGATCTAGAACTAGAAATACCATTTGACCCAGCCATCCCATTACTGGGTACATACCCAAAGGATTATAAATCATGTTGCTATAAAGACACATGCACATGTATGTTTATTGTGGCACTATTCACAATAGCAAAGACTTGGAACCAACCCAAATGTCCATCAATGATAGACTGGATTAAGAAAGTGTGGCCCATATACACCGTGGAATACTATGCAGCCATAAAAAAGGATGAGTTCATGTCCTTTGCCAGGGACATGGATGAAACTGGAAACCATCATTCTGAGGAAACTATCACAAAGACAGAAAACCAAACACCGCATGTTTTCACTCATAGGTGGGAATTGAACAATGAGAACACTTGGACACAGGGCGGGGAACATCACACACCAGGGCCTGTTGTGGGGTGGGGGACGGGGGAGGGATAGCATTAGGAGATATACTTAATGTAAATGTCTAGTTAATGGGTGCAGCACACCAACATGGCACATGTATACCTGTGTAACAAACCTACACATTGTGCACCTGTACCCTAGAACTTAAAGTATAATAAAAAAATAAATAAATAAAAGAAATTCTCTCCATATTTTTAAGTGTCATTATTTTGGTTTTTTAAAGAGCAGTTTTAGATTAACAGCAAAATTGAGAGGAAGTCCCAGAGATGTCCTGTATACCCACTGTCCCCACACATACCCAGCCTCCTCTGTTACTAACATCCCCTACCAAAGTGGCACATTTCTTTTGATGAACGTACACTGATACATCATTATCACCCAAAGTCCATGGTTTATGTTAGGGTACACTCTTGATGTAGCACATTCTGAATTTGGACTGTTGTATTATGCCGTACATCCACTATTATAATATCATACAGAATATTTTCTCTTCCCTAAAAATTCTCTGTGCTCCACCCACTTGTCACTCCCTCCCACCCTAATCCTTGGCAACCACTGATCTTTTTACTGTCTCCATAGTTTTGCCTTTTCCAGAATGTCATACTTGGAATCATACATTATGTAGGTTTTCTAGGCTGGCTGGCTTCTTTCACTTAGTAGCATACATTATGTTTCCTTCACGTCTTTTCGTGGCTTGATAGCTCACTTCTTTTTAGTGCTGAATAACATTCATTGTTTTCCAGTTTATCCATTCACCTACTGAAGGACGTCTTGGTTGCTTCCAAGTTTTGAGAACTGGGAATAAAACTACTGTGACATATTTTCAAGTCCTTTGGGTAAATACCAAGGAGTGTGACTGCTGAGTTGTATAGTAAGAGTATGTTTAGTTTCGTAAGAAACCTCCAAACTGTCTTCCAAAGTGACTATACCATTTTACATTCCCACCAGCAATGAATGATGAGAGTTCTTGTTGTTCCATGTCCTCACCAGCATTTGGTGTTGTCAGTATTCTGGATTTTGGCCATTCTGATGGGTGTGTAGTAGTATCTCATTGTTGTTTTAATTTGCATTTTCCTGATAACATGTGGAGCATCTTTTCATATGCTTATTTGCCATCTGTATATTTTATTTTATGAGGTGTCTGCTAAGGTCTCTAGCCCATTTTAAAATCGGATTGCTTGTTTTCTTATTGTTGAGTTTTAAGAGTTCTTTGTATATTTTGGATAAAAGTCCTTTATCAGATATATCTTTTGTAAGTATTTTTTTCCAGTCTACAGCTTGCTTTTCATTCTCTTGACAGAGTCTCAAGTTTCTCACCAGTATGTACATTAGCAATAGGTATTTTGTGGCTTATTTCTTTGTTAAGTTGAGAGATTCCTCTCTATTTCTGGTTTACTGAGAGTTTTTTTAAATCATGAATTGGCATTAAATTTTGTCAAATATATTTTCTGTGTCTATTGTTATGATCTTGCGATTTTTTTCTGCAGTGAATTGCTTTGATGAATTACATAAATAGATTTTTAAATGTTGAACCAGTCTTGCATACCTGGGATAAATCCCATTTTGTCATGGTGTATACTTTTTATACGTCTTGAATTCAGTTTGTAATTGTTTTTGAGGAATTTTGCATCTATATTCATGTTCCTGGCCTGTAGTTTTCTTTTCTTATAATGTCTTTGTCTGGTTTTGTAATAGCATGATGCTGGCCTCATAAAATAAGTCATAAATAAGTCTGCTTCTGTCCTCTGAAAGAGATTGCAGAAAATTGGGATAATTTCTTAAATGTTTGGTGGAATTGACAGGTGAACCATCTGGCCTTTTGCTTTCCGTTTTGAAAGGGTATTAATTAATCCCAGCACTTTGGGAGGCCGAGGCGGTCGGATCATCAGGTCAGGAGATCGAGACCATCCTGGCTAACACGGTGAAACCCCGTCTCTACTAAAAATACAAAAAATTAGCCGGGCATGGTGGCGGGCGCCTGTAGTCCCAGCTACTCGGGAGGCTGAAGCAAGAGAATGGCGTGAACCTGGGAGGCAGAGTGTGCAGTGAGCCGAGATCGTGCCACTGAACTCCAGCCCAACCTGGGCAACAGAGTGAGACTCCGTCCAAAAAAAAAAAAAAAAAGGATATTAATTATTGATTCAATTTTTTAAATAGAGAAGGCCTATTCAGATTATCTGTTTCTTCTCATGTTTGTTTTGTCTGATGGTGCCTTTCGAGGAATCGGTCTGTTTTACCTAGGTTATTAAGTCCACGGTCATAGTTATTTGTAATAGTCCTATATTCTGCTCTCTTTCATTTCTACTATTAGAAATTTATGTCCTCTTTTTCCTCAGTTAGCTTGGTTAAGGGCTTATCAATTTTATGATCTTTGAAAAAACATAAACTTTTGGTTTCATTGATTTTCTCTATTGGTTTCCTGTTTTTGGTTTCATTGATTTCAGCTCTAATTTATTGTCTTGTCTTCTGCTTACTTTGGATTTAATTTGCTCTTATTTTTCTAGTTTATGAAGATAGATAAATTTCTCACTAAGAATTGCTTTCACTGAATTTCACGAATTTTGATAAGTTGTGTTTTCATTTTCATTGAAACACAAATTGAAAATATATTTAAATTTCTCACGATATTTCTTCTTTGACCTACGTGTTATTTAGAAGTTTGTTATTTAATCTTTATATATTTGGGGATTTTCCAAGTGTCTGTTATCAATTTCTTATTTAATTCCACTGTGATCTGAGAGCACACAGTTGATGATTTCTATGCTTTTAAATTTGTTAAGGTCTGTTTTATGGCCCAGAAGGTGATCTATCTTGATGAATGTTCCAGAAAAGCTTCAGAAAAATTTGTCTTCTGCTGTTGTTCAGTGAAGCAGTCTATAGATTTCCGTTGTATCCAGTTGATGGATGGTGTCACTGAGTTCAACTCTGTCCTTACTGATTTCATGCCTACATGATCTGTCCATTTCTAATAGAGGGGTGTTGAAGTCTTCAGCTATAACAGTGGATTTACCTATTTCTTCTTGTAGTTCTATCAATTTTCGCCTCACATATTTTGATGCTCTCTTGTTTTGGTGCTCTACAAGTTAAGGATTGTAATGTCTTCTTGCAGAATTGACCCCTTTATAATTGTGTAATGCTCCTCTTGTCTCTGATAATTTTGCTTGCTTTGAAGTCTGTTCTGTCTGAAATTAACATAACTACTCCTAATTCATTTTGATTAGGATTAGCATGGTACATCTTTTGGCATCCATTTACTTTTACTCTATATGTGTCTTTTTATTTAAAGTGGGGTTCTTATAGACAACATATAGTTGGGTCTTGTTTCTACTCTAACAATCTGTTTTTTAATGGATAATATACCTTATAATAACAAAATCATAATTCTAATTTCTCTCCCCTGTTTCTTGCATCATTGCTGTCATTCATTTCACTTATATATAAGTGTACATAAGCACACGTGCACGTGTGCACACACACACACACAAATATGCATAGTCAAATACTTTGTTGCTATTGTGGTTTTGAACAAATGTATCTGTTTAGTCAATTGAGGAAGAAAAATAAAAGGGTTTATTTTACCTTCATTTGTTCCTTCTTTGATGCTCTTTCTTTATGTAGATCTGAGTTTCTGATCTACATAATTTTCTTTCTCTCTAAAGAACTTCTTAACATTTCTCGTAAGGCAGGTCTACTGGCAACAAATTCTCTCACATTTGTCTGAGAAAGTCTTTATTTCTCCTTCACAGAATTCTAGATTGGTGGGGCTTCTCTCTCTCTCTGTCTCTCTCTCCACTTTAAGTAACTTTCACTCCACTCTCTTCCTACTTGCATTATTTCTGAGGAGAAGTCAAATATAATTCTTACCTCTGTTACTCCATAGATAAGTTGATTTTCCCCTCTGGCTTCTTTCAGGAGTTTTCTCTTTTCTTTGATTTTTCTTTTTTCTTTTTTTTTGTAGTTTGAACATGGTATGCTTAGGCATAGTTTTTTTGTTTTTTTGTTTGTTTGTTTGTTTTTATTTATTCTTGGTGTTTCATGAGCTTCACGGATCTGTGGTTTGGTATCTGATATCAATTTTGGGAAAATTATCAGTAACTATTGCTCAAATATTTATCTTGTTCCTTTTCTCCCCTTCCTTCCTTCCTTCCTTCCTCCCTCCCTCCCTCCCTCCCTCTCTCTCCTCCTCCCTCTCCTCCTCCTCCGCCACCTTCTTCTTCTTCTTCTTCTTCCTCCTCCTCCTTCTTCTTCTTCTCCTCTTTTCTCTTCTCTCTTCTTCTTCTCCCCCCTCCCTTCCTTTTTTCCTTCCTTTTTTCCTTCCTTCCTTCCTTCCTTCTCCTCCTCTTTCTTCTTCTCCTCCTCTTTCTTCTTCTCCTTCTTCTTCTTCTTCTTCTTCTTCTTCTCCTCCTCCTCCTCCTCCTCCTTCTCCTCCTCCTCCTCCTCCTCCTCCTCCTTCTCCTTCTCCTTCTCCTTCCTCTTCTCTCTTCTCCTTCTTCTTTTCTTCTCTCCTTCCTCATTTTCTTTCTTATCTTCTTTCTGATACAGGGCCTCACTCTGTCATCCAGGCTGGAGTGCAGTGGTGTGTCAGAACATGGCTGACTGCACCCTTGACCTCCTGGGCTCAAGCAATCCTCCTGCCTCAGTTGGGCATGGTGATACATGCCTGTAGTCCCAGCTACTCAGGGAGCTGAGGCAGGAGCTCTGTGTCTTCAAACTGTATCTTTTGCCTTGTAATTTTTTCTTGATAGCTGGACATGATGTACTGGGTTAAAGAAACTGCTGTAAATAATTCTTTAGTAATGTTATGGTAAGGTACATAGGCAGAGGAAACATTCTATAGTCTATGATTAGGTCTTAGTCTTTTAGGGAACCTATGCCTTTGGACTGTGAACTTCACAAATATTTCTCAGTCTCCTCTGGACTCCCCTTAGGTGGGAAGGAATGACTGGGGTGTGCTTGAGTTGGGTATTTTTCTTCTCCGACGGGGAAGGCTAGAGCTAGCCGTAGTTGGGTGTTTTCCTTCCCCTAGGTCAGTAAGACTCTGATAAAAAACCCCTGCAGTTTAGGTTCTGGTTAAATAGTTTCTCCTGAGGGCATATCTTGTTAAAAAGAACAGAGCGCTCTGGCGTATTTCAAAATGATTCCTCTCTTTCCTTCTGCCAGGAGCACAAGGAGATTTTTTCCCCCCAATATTCACTGTGAGAAACTGGTGAAGCGCTTGGAGGTAAAACTGATAAAAATGTGCCCCCAACCCCGAGCCCTGTTACTGGCTTTCCCTGGTGTTTTTAACTCCCGAACTTATCCATACTCAGCCCCCAGCGAGTCACAGTTTCCTGTCCAGGCGCTGGATCTCACAGAGGCTTGCTCGTGGGTTTCTGCTCCGCTAAATTGTGACTCTGTATCTGCCTGTCTAGCTCTCCAATTTTGAGAGGAACAGTTTGCCCTGGGACCTCATTTCTCTTACAGATCTAAGAAGAGTTGTTGGTTTTTTAGTGTGTTCAAAGTTTTACTTGTTGCTGCAGAATGGCAACTTTTAAGCTTCTCATATATCGAACCAAAAGCTGGAACCCTGATATGTTTCTATTAGAGCACTCGGGTCATTCCTTTCTGAATTTTTGTTAATTGATGAACTCAAGTTTCTGACACTGAGGGTAACTTTTTGAGGTCAGGCACATTTTATTCATCTTTACCTCCTACACATACGTGACTTTTGCACAAATGTATTAACACACAACAGACATCCAAATATAATTGTGAAGAACAGACATCATGAATGCATAAATTAGTGAATAAATGCCACTTGTCATCATCACTTTAATACTCTCCAACTTCACTTTCCAATAAAACCTCACTTCTATTCAAACATTTTGTTCTATTCAAATAATTGCCAGGTATAGAAAGGCATAGTCTTGTTCAGAGTTACAGAAGGTCAGCCAAGGTCAGATCTCTGGAGAGCTGACAACCGCATCTTCTCTGTTCTCCAGAGTGTGAGACACAGGACACCTCCCATAAGGAGGCAGTGTGTTATGTGTTTTACAGGCTTTTGTATACTCACTTTTTTTGTTTCAGACGGAGTGAGCTAGTGCTTGTGAAATGTTGAGAGTGGGAGCACCTTCGAGAAAGTGGTGGAACACAGGAGGCCCTTGTGCAGACTCTCAATTCTCAGTGCTGGTAGAGCTTCTCTTGCTCCACCTGAAATATTCCTGTAACTCCAATCACGAGTGGAGACGTATAACAATACTGAGCTTATGTTCTAGCGTATGTGTATGTGTGTTACCACCTGTGTCCTTGGGAAAAGAAAAATAGCACTCTATGCATAAGTCGGCCTTAACATCTACTGATTATATGCAAACTGTTTAGGTGTTTAGGTGTCTGCCTCCCCTTCTAAACTGTGGGTTGCTTGAAGGTTGGTGTTGTGTCTTCATCATTTGCACCCTAAGAGCCAACAGAGTTAATGTCTGCTGAATCAGGTGATGAAAGATGAAGCATGGAACACGATGCCCACGAACAGTCCAACTGCTTTTCGGGGCCAGGATCTGTGTCTGTCGTAAGCTCAAGTCTCTATAAAGATGCAGTGGCCTCTTGCTCCTCTTCCCAACAGGAAGGGCAGATACCAAACCTACTACCTATCTCTTTGCTTGGCTTAATTCTCTGTTCTTTGTTCATAGATCTTAAGTAGGTCTCTATTCCCACTTTTGAGAGCTAGAACCAGTTTGAGGTGTCTTCATGAAGTGTGTGGCAATGGTGTCCCTAAATAGCTTTGGGTGATGAAAGAAATTAGCTTGGGAGAGACGCCTCCCTGTTTGTCTTCTCAGTCTTGGGAGTGGGCCCCAGTAGGGCTTTGCCCCAGCCCTGGCCTCTCTCTGCTCAGGGCTACGAGGTGCTCAGAGTGGTGCATTCTGAGTGTGTGAAAAGAGGAAAGGGAATATGAGTCAGAGGAGTAATTCCTAGGGCCAACCTCACCCTAGAATTGTTTCATCAAAATGGAGAGGTTGAACACCGGGGAACAAGCCCTTTGCCAAAGTCTCCACACTGTTCCGACTTGCCTTTGACTTGAGGACTCAGCAAACATTGACAGAGGGCTGACAAACCGAGAAGGGCTTGATTTACAGAGCACTCCTCTGTCCCAGGAAGAAACCAAACACTATAAATCACTCGGAGATGACCAAGGTTCTAAAGTGCCTATAAACAATATGAGCTGGTCTTACTCCTCACACTGCCTGGAGTCAGTTTCCAGTGGGCAGCATGCCCTCCTCAGAGGCAGGACAAAGAGAAACAGCTTCTGTACATACACCATTAGATGACTCAGATGAAGAGCCACATCAGTCACTGTCTTCTTCCAGGAAGAAGTCTTGACATCATTGGGGGGAGTTTCATAATAACTCCTGCTCTCTGTCACCCAGCTTTAGGGGGCTTCTGTCAATACTAGGTGTGGTGATGTTTAATGGTATGAAGGAGGAGAGTCTAATTTTTATAGCTTAGCCCCAACAGCCCAAGCACCTCAGTTACTACGATATTTTCTCAGACAGTCTGCCCAGTGAATGCAACCATAGCCTACTTCCCTAGGATATTGGAGTGCCACATGTATTCTTTATAGTGGTGACTCAAAACATCTATAGAAGAGGATCTATCTATCTATCAATCAACACATGCACACACATATACTTTGTTTACATCAATGAGATACTCATCTGGGTTTTATGGATATGAAATCTGGGATTCTTTTATCTTTCTTATAGTCAGTCAGTTATTCCAGTTGTATTTTATAGCATTTGTTTTGGCTTAGTTTCTTCCTTCTAGATTATTTAATGACCTCATCAGCCTGGGAATTTAAAATATATACCTTGTGATTATCTGTTTAGCTAAAATGTACTTATGTGTTTATTTGCTTACTTAATTTCTTGGGACTTTGGATGTGAGACTGGTACTGATGGCTGTGGGGTAGGTAATAGTGGCCCTACAGTTCCTTGGCTCTCTAGGATTCTGGAAGGAAAGTTGTCGTTTAAGAATTAACCTAACTGTATTTCTAGCAGAAGCACAAAACATCACATGGAATTCAAACATTGAGATTCCCAGTAGCATAAGACAGCATGTCACTACTTGTCTCTGGATTCCAGTTTCCTATAAAATGAAGGGGTTGGCCTAAATGACAAAGGTCTCCTGCTAGCTCCATCTATCTACTTGCCCATCCATCCCCAGCAGGTTAGGTGATGGGGCTTCGTATTTTCAACTCTCCTGTCTTGTTACCGTAATTCCAGAGTGAGTCCTTGTGTATCTCCCCGGGCTCCTGTTCTCCAATTGCAGAATAGGGACCCTCTCCCATTGGCCTCTTTTCTGCCTGCAAGGGAGTTGGTTTCAACCTCAGCTTCTCAGACAGGAGAGGTGATTGGGTTCATCCCTTTTTGAAGAATCTCCAAAGCACCGCCAAAGCTGGGAAGGAAGACCCATACCAGTACAGGCGGACGCCTTATTTCTTGTGAGGAAAACCATGAAGAATAGCTCCAACAGAGGAGCCTGGACCACTGCCCTGGGCAGGCAGCTCCACCCACCCATCCACAGGTGACCTTGGTGCTCCTTACACTTACAGAGTATGACAGCAGGAACGGCTGTGGAGATCATCTGTCTACTATAATTTTGGAATATGATATGAACTGGGATCAACATTTATTAAGCCTGAGGCCATCTTTTCCCTCGAGAGTTAATCCAAAGATTACCTGCTAAATGCAGAAATTCAGAGCCAAATCAGACGAAATACACAAAATGTGGTCCCTTCCCTCTAAGAGCATATAATCTAAATCAAACAGCATACATTGATAATGGGAAATCCTGGGCAACTTTCAAGAGAATTGAATCAAATATTGAGATTACATCTTGGCCTTAGGCTTTTAGTGTACTTGGGGTGGGGCAAGGGTTGTGGGTTTAGATCCTGACTATGCTCTCAGCAGGAAAAATCACTATCTGTAGCCAGTTGGTAAGGAGAGAATCCCAGGAGGTCAACAGGGAGTAGCACGGCATTTGGGAGGAGGCAGATGGTGCAGGGCGGAGTCAAAGGCAGATGGGAAGAGCTCACATAACGAGGACCAGCATTTTCCAGAACCGTGCAATACTTGGCCACTTGAACTGCCAAGTTCACTCTCTTTCTCTCATTATTCAGATGTCTCTGGAAATTCCACTTCCTAGGATGCATCCAGTTACACCCAATCTCTTCACCTTTGCATGTGGTATTAGAATTTAAATAAACATGTTAAATTTGCTCTATCTAAATTTGCACCGGCCTCTGGCAACTATTTCCATTTTAGTGGTTTAGTAAGTTATATCTACTGTATTCTTTGAGCAAGCAAGCAATACGCACCATACAGCCGGACAATGTCAGAGAAGAAGGTTAACTCCTCCCACTCACTCATTTCACAGGTGGGAACACGGATGTTCCCAGAGACTTGGTCAAACTTGCCTGGTCCATGACTTTGGGAACACAGACATCCTCTGAGAGCGATGCTTTTTATACGTGGCCTGGAGTTTGCTTCCTGATTATATGCTCCTTCCTGCCCAGGTAGCCTTGGTTGGGCTCCACCATCCCTGCTGCGGTACCCACTCCTAGTACTTAAGAATGCCTCCTGTCTGGCTCCAGCATGAAGGTAACAGAGAAGAAAGAGCGGAGTTTTGGAAGATTACGTGGAGGAGAGAAGAGAGAGACTGAGGAAGTAAAAAAAAGGCCATAGACAAATGAAAACTGTCTTGTGAACGTAAAGTGATTAACATGGATCACCTGGATTATGATGATTTAAAAGGCAGTTCACAAACAGAAATCCCAGAAAGGTTTAGAGCAAAATAATGACTTTCGGAGAAGACTATGAATTTGGATCTCAACGTTCCAGTACCCTTACGCGGGAAAAGAAACTACTTTTAACTTAACAAGTATTCTAACTAGTCACCCTTTCAGAGTCTTTTTTTTTTTTTTTTTAATGGAAAGTAACATTTTTCCATTAGAGGATTCAATTCTACTACAGCTGCAAAAGGGTTACTTCTGGACTCAGAATCGAATCAACTTGTATAATCAATCTAATCAGCCAGACCCACTGATATATATTAGTGGACCTGGCTTCTGTTCTAGGCTAGGAACTGAGAGCTCCTGACACTTTGTAACAGTGTAATAGGGGATAAAATGTCAGAAATTTCAGTGAAAATGGGGGTTAAGTTGTGCATTTAAAAAGCAACTTTTAGGTATAAGGTAGTAAGTAGATAGTACTTACATGCCAGTAGTTCAGAAAGCAAAACACAGAATTCAAATGCCCAATGGCCAATTATTTGTTGCTTTGTACATTTGGGGACTATAAGCAGACAGATACTAAGAAGCACATGTCCCTGGATTTGTTTCTCAAAACATATCACACATTCCTAAGTTTCCTCGCAGATCTTTTTAAAGATTACTCTCAGAATATGCCCAAGGAGTCCCTGAACAAATGCTATTCATTGTGGTAAATATAACAAAAATCATTAAAAGATATCAGCATTTTAAATAGCGATTATAAGCCAGTGGTTGCCTTCTGTATTGCCCTGTTCAGTGTCTCTATGTTTTGTAAAGGCTTACATTGACTTGTGTACAGATATACCATTTGCATTTAGCTAATTGTGACATCGTGGTCATTTTCTATAAAGAGGTTGGTCTTTAAGCTGTTGGTAATGAATGTGGCTTAGTTTCTACTGGAAAATCTGATTCAGCTTACATCATTTTGACTTGTAGCACCTTTGCCAGGAATGAAATCTAAGAGTGCAAGACTGCCCTGTTTTTTCCCAGGTCTGCAGAGGCCTGTTGCTTTTAATGGGTTGTGTGTAGGACACAAGGATGTGACTCATCTATCCACTTAAGAGTCATTAAACAGTAATGCAAACAGCTCAGCATCAGTCATAACGTTCATTGTATGTACCACACTGAATGTGCATTACCATTTAGTTTTTGTTATTTTACAGGAAAGTGGCCATTGGTACCCAGTGAACAAGCAAAATATTTATTAAGCTTATTGTCATCAATGTCATTAACATAACTGTTGTCAGTGAACATAGGGCAAGTGTGCGGAGCTATTTGTTGTCAACTGAACCTCCTTGCCACCCCTTCTAATGCCTCCTGCTTCGTGGAAAAGAAATCAGGACTGTAGTTGTAATTTGCAGAATTCTCTTCTCTGTGAGGTTCCAGGAGAGACCATCCAGGAAGAGGTACTCATATGAGGAAGGAGGAAGGCAAGGCCAGTGTTCTCCACTGGCAGTTGTAGGCACACGCATGGAGAGATGTAAGGTTCAAAGCAGCTTTCAGATGAACTTTTGGAGAGTTGTCTTTTGTGCTACGAGAGGAAATAGATGTCTAGAGCGTCTCTAGGCTCGTAAGTTTTGCAGTTTTCCAGGCAAGCTCTTGGGAATCACGTGCTTCAGTGCTCCAAGCAGAGGGTTAACAATGGCCTCCTTGACCTTCACTTCCCCAGCAGCTGCAGAAGCTTCACTTCCTTGTCTTTAAACTATTAATATTTAGAAGACACAGAGTGGCTTCTATTTTCCTGATAAAAATGTGGCTGATACAAGAAGTAATTATTAAAAAATTAATAAAAAATTTAAAAAGGCAGAATGCATAAATCATAGATTAAAATAAACTGCCAGTGGGCTGTTGTTACTATAAAAATAAGATGGTTAAAGGCTGATCAAATGGAATAATGAAGAAATAAAAGTCATTCAAATAATCAATTAATTATAGAACAATCAAATACATTATTTTTTATGTTTATTTAATTATAATTTATTATGTAGATATTGTATTTAATCTGTAAATATATGTGAGATATATATAACAACTAGGAATCTAGATTTGGTATCACATGATCAGTACCCAGCATGAAGTGAGCACAGCAAGCAGGAAGTAAGGCCAGGATGAAAGAACACACCCCAGCTAGAAACAGGAAATTAGAAGTTTGATTCACTTATCTATTTATGCAACAAATATTTTTGAACACTTACTCTACCCCAAGTACTGTGCTAATGGTGGAGGATGCAACAAGAACAAGATAAACGTGTAACTGCTGTTAAGGTGCTTATGGTCTACTTGGGAATATGGACGAGTGCATAGCCAACTGTCATTGAGTGTGATGCATGCCATGATGAGAGAAGTACATTAGGTTGTAGAAACACCCAGAGGCAAGAAGTGGGTGGGATGGGGAGGAAAAAAGACTTCCTGAGAAAGTGGCTTCTAAACTGAGACTTGAAGGATGAAAGGAAGTTAATGGTCAAAGTGCATGGGGTAGAGGAGATGGAGGTTGAAGAGGGAGCTCAGAGGCTGTTTTGGTAGGCACCCCTTTGTCAGGTAGTAGTGGTGGTAAACTCCGAAGGCAATGGGGAGATATCGTAGGGTTTTAAGTAGCTGAATGATACGATCAGGTTTATGATTTCAAATGATGCCTCTGGCTGTAGGATCAAGAATGGATTTCAAGAGGGCAACATGGATGTGGGGAGAACAACTAGAGCCTGTTGTAACAGTCCACATACGAGATGTCCATAAGTTGGGCATGGCAGTGGGGATGGAGAGAAGTTAGCAGATACAAGAAATGTTTAGTCGATGACTGGTGGAGAGGTTAGAGAATGGGAAAAGTCAAGGATGACTCATTTCACATATGTGGAAACTGAAGCTTAGAGGGTTTGCATAGCTCACCTAAGGTCACATAGCCCGGAACAGTGGAGTTGGGATTCAAACCTCAATTCCGTTCACTCTAGAGCCTTTGCCTTTACCTCTAAGCTCTGTAGTGTATGAACCAGAACAGGCCACGAAGGCTCAAGTTTTAAAAAACCGTTAGGATGAGGTCCTTGTGTCACACAAGTTGACTCTTTTGTATTATTGTGACACAGTGGTTCTGCTGGGCTCTCTTTATCTCTTGTCATACCCGTACTGTATTTTTTCTACTTGATTTAACTTATTTTCATAATTTTTCCCTCTGTGTGTAAATGTTGTTGTAACTAAAGGAAAAGGGAGTGGGGAAAGAAGATGATTTCCCTCTCAGTAAAATTTTGGTTTCAATCTAAAGTAAATCTGGAAGGCATTTCTCCTTTACTTTTTACAGTATATATATCTGTAACTGTGGAAGTTCTAGAGGGTAAAAGCCACAACCAGCTGTCACGTTTTGTTTGCCAAAATGACTAAGATAATGGGTAAGGCTGAGAAAGCTATAAAATAATTATCCCATATTGCTCCTAAACACCCACCTCTTCTGTTATACTTGAGATCTGTTAAACAAGTCTGAAATAGTTGGAAACAAATACTGACATGCCCGTGATTGTAACTCCTGTCATTTGTGGATGAATGTCAAGCCTCCCACTGCTGAACAAACCCCTGCGCTGAGCTCCAAACACCCGAGGACATCCCTGGCCACGTAACCCGGGTTCCTTAAACTTTATGTGCTGTGTCAATCTCAGCTGAGCTAAGGCCCCTCACTACCACCCCCCTGGCTGTAGGATCAAGAATGGATTTCAAAAGAGCAACATTACTACTACTACTACTATTACTACACCCCCTGCCCTTTTTCCTGAAACCTGTACCAACCAAGTCAACCAAATCAGATGCTTAGAAGCTAGTCTAGATTCCTCTTTCTCTCCTATTCCTCACATCTCATCAGCCACTAAATCTTGGCGATCCTACCTCTTAAATACCTCTTTAGTTTTTTCTTCCCTCTTCATTTCCACTGTAGTTGTCTTAGTACTGGTCACTGCTTCCATATTCCTGATGGATATTAATTTTTGTGACACGGAAACGAGAAAATGGAATGCCCAGTAATTTGCATACTCATAAGTTATTCTATATTTAGTGCGACATATTACTTATGTGTTTTTAAAATAATAAAAATTGGTCATAATCATAAATAATGAAGGGTTTTCTATGGCAGGGTTATATTAAAATTTTGAGAGGCTTTCTGTAAAGAAAGAAAAAGATAATAATAAATGCTTTGCTACTATTACTATGAACCGAAACATTGTGACACAATTATATATTTCAATAACATGTAAAAGTGGCCTGTCACTAATATACACATTTCATAATAGAAAACATTAGAAGAGAAAATAAACACAAAATCAATGCCAAGTAAAGATTATCAGCACATTGAGTGATAATACAACAAATATTAAAAATTTTTAAAATTATCCTTAAAATAAAATTATAAGACCCATAGGCATGAATTTCACCATCAAATAGTTTTGGACAATATTAGGACAAATATTCCAAATGTAGAAAAATAGCTTTCATCTTGTGTTACATTTATTGAATTGATTGGTTAGAGATGTGTTCAAAAGCATCTTCAAATTGGAAGTCAGGGAACATGTTGCTTCAAATAAGTTCATTTCCTTTTTTAGCAATGAAAATATTTTACCTGCTTGTTCTGGTTTTCATTTGCCATTGAAAAATATACTATTTTTGTTAATTCAGATTTTAGATCAGTTTCTGATTTCTTACTAGAACATTATATAACAACATTAATTTATTCTCTTCGTAGTTTTGTTGGGGGGTCAACATACTTGAAAAGAACTTCAGTGAATAGCAGATATTTAAACACTAGAAAACACCAACAATTCAGGCAACACTCAGATAACACGACATTCATATCCTCTAACAAGGTTACCATCACCCCCATGGATTTGCATGACAAAATTGTCCATTTAGGGATTTATTTTGCTTCCAAAACTTGTATTTCTTGACACACTACTTATAGGACTTACATAACATTTACTGTATGTATAATCTTATTAATATTTACTTTATTTGCAAGAGTAACTGATTACCAGCAGACAGGGCTACCATCACACACTGACTTCATGACCACACTATTAGGCTGTGGCTGCTTCTCTCTTACATGCCTCTGCCTGGTTTCCAGATGTGTCAACCTTAATACTTCTCTCTGTGGCTCAGGATTCCTGTTTTTACTTCTGGCTTGATGTCATTGGGTTCCTTTGAGCCAATAATGTCTCTTTGTTAACTGTTAAGCTCTAATTCTCACAGGAGAATTATAACTTTCATTTTTCTGATTTCTTGACTGATTTTTCTAAAATTTGGGACTTAGAAAAACATATAAATTTCTCGAGAAACGTCAGGAAAGAATTCCCACATGGAAACACTATTACAGACCCTGTAATGTCTCAGTCAAATAATCACTATATAATACAGGTCTCTGGCCTCTTGCCATGTTTCCTTTCAGTCTATCCCTCCCACTGCTTATTCTGTAAAATGGACATGAACTTACCAAATTGTGTTATAATTTTAAAATATGCTTGCCTTTTCCATGAGACTGCACATTTCTCAAAAGCAGGAACGGAGTCTTAGCTCTTGATCTCCAATGTCTAGCAATGAATTGACGCATTTTAGGATCTTGATATATGCATGATAAATTGAGATGAATTAAATTGAATTTATTTGAAATAGAAAGATAGTGAGGACTTCTGGTTTTGGAAACCTGGTAGGTTGAGGCAATACACCTCTCCCATGACAATTGCCTAGGAATTCTAGATAACATACAGTAAAAACGTTAAAAACAGAGTTGAGTTTAGAAGAAAACAACAAAGAAGGCTTTAGATAGTACAAATAAGCAAAGACCCTGACAGCTAGAGCCATAAACACTGAAGTTGAAGTGCAGCTTGTGGGTGGGCCAGGGCAGGGCTTGTGAGGAGGGAGTCTGCAGGGATGATGCAGTTTCAGATCAGGAATTAAGCTGAGGCTTCTATAACCATCCTGGAAAATGTGTCATTTTGCTCTTCAGGTCGGTATTAAAAAATGCTGATGGAGGAACAGATATTTCATGCACAAACAGGGCCCCCCTTCTCACTCTTCCCATAGGTCTTTTGAACCTGTTCTCCCTCCCAGTGATGCTGTATTGAGGGCAGAGGTGCGCTCAACATTGAATGAGACCACATTCAGGCTACAGTGATCATGCCCTAAAGAGTTTAAGACATGATTGAAAGAAGCCCTGTTCTACGTTGACACTATTAAATTCTGAATGGTAAGCTTAACATGACCAGAAAACAAGTTATCATTCACATCTTGCAAACACTGGATGAGCTTTCATTTTTGGTCGTCACGAATGATACACAACTGCAATTTTTTTTTTTTTTTTTTTTTTTTGAGACCGAGTCTTTCTCTGTTGCACAGGCTGGAGTGCAGTGGCGTGGTCTTGGCTCACTGCAAGCTCTGCCTCTCGGGTTCACGCCATTCTCCTGCCTCAGCCTCCCGAGTAGCTGGGACTACAGGCGTCCGCCACCATGCCCGGCTAATTTTTTGTATTTTTTGTATTTTTTTTTAGTCGAGACAGGGTTTCACCATGTTAGCCAGGATGATCTCCATCTCCTGACCTCATGATCCACCCGTCTCGGCCTCCCAAAGTGCTGGGATTACAGGCGTGAGCCGCCGTGCCCGGCCCATAATTGCAACTTTGAGAGTCATTGGAAGTCAGTATTCATGGGCAGTATGATGAATGATGCAATGCCATGAGTAATGGTGCAACCCGCGTTAACTGATAAATGGTTTTAGGGAACTGCAGAGGCAGGGAAATCTATGTTGTTTCAATAGAAACAGATTCCAAAGAGTTATGCATATATTAGAAATTATTTCAACTCACATGTGCCCATGAATTTCACAATATATTTTTAAACGGAATTGTTTATGTAGACAAAATATGTTTGCCCAGCACCTTGCATACCCTATGGGTGACTCGGCCCCTAGCTTTCTCCCAGCCAGGTTATATTTTAATGTGTTTGTTTCCCTTTAGGAAGAATGTATGGGAGTAAATTCTGAAGGAGTGGGACCCAGGATGACGGAATTAAAGATTAGATCAGGCAGAATTAATTAATATTGGAGTAGTCACCTGGGACTCTTGGTTTAATGTATTGACTCAGACAACTATGAAGTGATACTTAACTGGAGCCTGGATTCAACAATAACCTACAGCAGGGTTTCTCAAAATTTAACATGCCAAAGAATCACCTGATGATCTTGTTCAAATGCAGATTCTGATTCTGTAGGACTAGGTGAGCCTGGGGTTATGTATTTCAAACAAGGTCTAATTCATGGATCCTATTCAAGTAGCAAAACCCTAAAATCAATAATGTAGAGAAAGGAGTCTAAAGGCTCAGGAGATAGGACTGTTGGAATGGACTTAACATGAGCAGCTTTCTCAGCCACTGCTTTTATTATTATTATTATTTTATTATGCTTTAAGTTCTAGGGTACATGTGCACAACGTGCAGGTTTGTTACATATGTATACATGTGCCATGTTGTGTCCTGCACCCATTAACTTGTCATTTACATTAGGTATATCTCCTAGTGCTATACCTCCCTCCTCCCCCCACCCCACGACAGGCCCTGGTGTGTGATGTTCCCCTTCCTGTGACCAAGTGTTCTCATTGTTCAATTCCCACCTATGAGTGAGAATGTGTGGTGTTTGGTTTTTTGTCTTTGCGATAGTTTGCTGAGAATGATGGTTTCCAGTTTCATCCATGTCCCTACAAAGGACATGAACTCATCCTTTTTTATGGCTACATAGTATTCCATGGTGTATATGGGCCACATTTTCTTAATCCAGTCTATCAGTGATGGACATTTGGGTTGATTCCAAGTCTTTGCTATTGTGAATAGTGCCACAATAAACATACGTGTGCATGTGTCTTTATAGCAGCATGATTTATGATCCTTTGGGTATATACCCAGTAATGGGATGGCTTGGTCAAATGGTATTTTTCTAGTTCTAGATCCTTGAGGAATTGCCACACTGTCTTCCACAATGGTTGAACTAGTTTACAGTCCCACCAACAGTGTAAAAGTGTTCCTGTTTCCCCACATCCTCTCCAGCACCTGTTGTTTCCTGACTTTTTAATGATTGCCATTCTAACTTGTGTGAGATGGTATCTCATTGTAGTTTTGATTTGCATTTCTCTGATGACCAGTGGTGATGAGCATTTTTTCATGTGTCTGTTGGCTGCATAAATGTCGTCTTTTGAGAAATGTCTGTTCATATCCTTTGCCCACTTTTTGATGGGGTTGTTTTTTCTTGTAAATTTGTTTGAGTTCTTTGTAGATTCTGGATATTAGCCCTTTGTCAGATGGGTAGATTGAAGAAATTTCCTCCCATTCTATAGGTTGCCTGTTCACTCTGATGGTAGTTTCTTTTGCTGTGTAGAAGCTCTTTAGTTTAATTAGACGCCATTTGTCCATTTTGGCTTTTGTTGCCATTGCTTTTGGTATTTTAGACATGAAGTCCTTGCCCATGCCTATGTCCTGAATGGTATTGCCTAGCTTTTCTTCTAGGGTTTTTATGGTTTTAGGTCTAACATTTAAGTCTTTAATCCATCTTGAATTAATTTTTGTGTAAGGTGTAAGGAAAGAATCCATTTTCAGCTTTCTACATATGGCTAGCCAGTTTTCCCAGCACTATTTATTAAATAGTGAACCCTTTCCCCATTTCTTATTTTTGTCAGGTTTGTCAAAGATCAGATGGCTGTAGATGTGTGGTATTATTTCTGAGGGCTCTGTTCTGTTCCATTGGCCTATATCTCTGTTTTGGTACCAGTACCATGCTGTTTTGGTTACTGTAGCCTTGTAGTATAGTTTGAAGTCAGGTAGCGTGATGCCTCCAGCTTTGTTCTTTTGGCTTAGGATTGACTTGGCAAAGCGGGCTCTTTTTTGGTTCCATATGAACTTTAAAGTAGTTTTTTTCCAATTCTGTGAAGAAAGTCATTGGTAGCTTAATGGGGATGGCACTGAATCTATAAATTACCTTGGGCTATATGGCCATTTTCATGATATTGATTCTTCCTATTCATGAGCATGGAATGTTCTTCCATTTGTTTGTGTCCTCTTTTATTTCATTGAGCAGTGGTTTGTAGTTCTTGAAGAGGTCCTTCACATCCCTTGTAAGTTGGATTCCTAGCTATTTTATTCTATTTGAAGTAATTGTGAATGGGAGTTCACTCATGATTTGGCTCTCTGTCTGTTATTGGTGTATATGAGTGCCTGGGATTTTTGCACATTGATTTTGTATCCTGAAACTTTGCTCAAGTTGCTTATCAGCTTAAGGAGATTTTGGGCTGAGACGATGGGGCTTTCTAAATATACAATCATGTCACCTGCAAATAGGGACAATTTGACTTCCTCTTTTCCTAATTGAATACCCTTTATTTCTTTCTCCTGCCTGATTGCCCTGGCCAGAACTTCCAACACTATGTTGAATAGGAGTGGTGAGAGAGGGCATCCCTGTCTTGTGCCAGTTTTCAAAGGGAATGCTTCCAGGTTTTGCCCATTCAGTATGATATTGGCTGTGGGTTTGTCATAAATAGCTCTTATGATTTTGAGATACGTCCCATCAATACCGAATTTATTGAGAGTTTTTAGCATGAAGCGCTATTGAATTTTGTCAAAGGCCTTTTCTGCATCTGTTGAGATAATCATGTGGTTTTTGTCTTTGGATCTGTTTATATGCTGGATTATGTTTATTGATTTGCGAATGTTGAACCAGCCTTGCATCCCAGGGATGAAGCCCACTTGATCATGGTGGATAAGCTTTTTGATGTGCTGCTGGATTCTGTTTGCCAGTATTTTATTGAGAATTTTTGCATTGATGTTCATCAGGGATATTGGTCTAAAATTCTCTTTTTTTGTTGTGTCTCTGCCAGGCTTTGGTATCAGGATGATGCTGGCCTCATAAAATGAGTTAGGGAGGATTCCCTTTTTTTCTATTGGTTAGAATAGTTTCAGAAGGAATGGTACCAGCTCCTCCTCGTACCTCTGGTAGAATTCGGCTGCGAATCCATCTGGTCCTGGACTTTTTTGGTTAGTAGGCTATTAATTATTGCCTAAATTTCAGAGCCTGTTATTGATCTACTCAGGGATTCAGCTTCTTCCTGGTTTAGTCTTGGGAAGGTATATGTGTCCAGGAATTTATCCATTTGTTCTAGCTTTTCTAGTTTATTTGCGTAGAGGTGTTTACAGTATTCTCTGATGGTAGTTTGTATTTCTGTGGGATCAGTGGTGATATCCCCTTTATCGTTTTTTATTGTGTCCGTTTGATTCTTCTCTCTCTTCTTGTTTATTAGCCTTGCTAGCTGTCTATCAATTTTTGTTGATCTTTTCAAAAAACCAGCTCCTGGATTCATTGATTTTTTTGAAGGGTTTTTTGTGTCTCTATCTCCTTTAGTTCTGCTGTGATCTTAGTTATTTCTTGCCTTCTGCTAGCTTTTGAATGTGTTTGCTCTTGCTTCTCTAGTTCTTTTAATTGTGATGTTAGGGTATCAATTTTAGATCTTTCCTGCTTTCTCTTGTGGGCATTTAGTGCTAAAAATTTCCCTCTACACACTGCTTTTAATGTGTCCCAGAGATTCTGGTATGTTGTGTCTTTGTTCTCATTGGTTTCAAAGAACGTTTTTATTTCTGCCTTCATTTTGTTATGTACCCAATAGTCATTCAGGAGCAGGTTGTTCAGTTTCCATGTAGTTGAGCGGTTTTGAGTGAGTTTCTTAATCCTAACTTCTAGTTTGATTGCACTGTGGTCTGAGAGACAGTTTGTTATAATTTCTTTTCTTGTACATTTGCTGAGGAGTGCTTTACTTCCAACTATGTGGTCAATTTTGGAATAAGTGCGATATGGTTCAGCCGCTGCTTAACCATCTCCCCAGGAAGTCCTAGAGGTTATCCCCTTCGTTAAGATATAAAACTGCATTCATTGCTCATGAGAGCATCAGAATTACTGAAAGTGTTGTGGCTATCTGCCATAAGTCAGAGATCATGATGGGCAGATGTTGCAATGAAGTTGAGTTCCCTGATTTCAGTGGAAATAATGGGTGGTGGTATGGTAGAGCTCTGGTGCTGATGCTTAGCCATCAAAAACATGTTTGTACAAAAGTATCATTATATGCTACTGGAATAAAGGGTGCCATGGTCTGAATGTTTGTGTCTCCCCAAAATGTAAATGTTAAAATCCTAGCCCCCAAGGTAATGGTACTAGGAATACGGTCTTTGGAAGGTGATTAGGTAATGAGGGAGGAGTTCTCATGGATGGGATTGTGCCCTTATAAAACAGGCCTGAGAGAGGCCCTCTCGCCTCTTCTGCCATGTAAGGACACAGCAAGAAGGAGCTGTTTATGAAGCCTGGCCCACACCAGACATTGAATCTCCTGGCACCTTGGCCTTGGGCTTCCCAGCCTCTAAAACTATGAAAAATAAATTTCTGTTGTTTATAAGACACCAAGTCAATATTATTTTGTTACAGCAGCTTAAATGGACTAAGACAGGGGCGATCTATATTTTTACTCACATGGATCTAAATGATGGCAAATTGATCAAGGACACAAAGGAATAGAATGGCTAGACAGTCTGCCAAAGTGCTACTTGAAATGTAAAAGTGGAAGTATTCTAAGTCTAGTGCGCAAAAATAGAAATCAAGACATTATAATAGAGTTTCATAGTGTCTTACCCAATTATCAGACATAAGTCAGTTCAAAAAGACTTGGAGTCTCCTGACTGAGGAGAAAGTTGAGCCCGTTTGGGAAAGGGCCCTTGAGTGTTATCACATGTATATACTGTAAATATTTCTTCATGTCTTTCCCCAAGAAACTAGCATACATTTACCAGAGTGACTGCACTGATGACAGAGAAATAAGCAGAACATTTGGGTATTCTTAGACACTGACTTTGAGCTGATACTAATCTCTAGAGTTCCATAAATGCCTTGGAGTTCACTGGCAAGAGCAAGGACTTATGAATGTTAGGTGACAGATGGACTCCTGACTCAAACTCATCTCAATAAAATAAGGAACCTATAACCTACTGTTGTTCCTACCCTAGACTGTATAGCGCAATTTAGAAATACTTAGTAACCAGCAGAATCTCCATATTGGTTCTCTGATCTGTGTAGTGAGAGCTATTAGGTTAAGATGGACTAAAAAGGGTTCATTGAAACTGACTTTCTCTAAGGGAATTTCAGATCTATTTCCTCCACTAAGAACATTTAAAAGGCAGTGGGTGGTGATTCCTATGGCATCACCCTTTAGTAAACATGTTTTGCTTTGCTGGTAAAAAAAGCTATGTGGGCCTTTGAGGATGACTGTGGATTATTTCAAACTTAATCATGTGGTAACTCCAATTCGAGCTGCTGTTCTGAGTGTGGAATATTTACTGGTGAAAGTCAACAGATCTTCTGGTACCTGGTATGCAATTATTGATCTAGCAGACATTTTCTATTCCTTTTTTTTTAAACATAAAATTTACCATTGTAATGATTTTCAAATGCACAATTTACATTCACATTGTTGTTTCAGAGTTTTTTTTTCTTTTTTGTATATACATCAATAAAGATAATCAGAAGCAAATCAGACGGTTTGCTTTCAGTTGGGTCAGCAGTGCACTTTCACGGTCTTTCCTGGGTCATGTCAATCTCCTGCTCTCTGTCATAATATAATATTGCGGGATCTTGAGCATCTTGATTTTCTACAGAACATTATTCTGGTCATTATGCTAGTTAGATCTGATGGATAGGAAGTATCACATACCTTAAATGTCTTAATAAGACATATGCATGCCAGAAGATGAGAGATAAACCCCATGAAACTTCAGAAGACAGAAAAATCAGTAAAAAAGGCCATGGGCCTAGATTATGTCAGGATATCCTCCTATAAGTGAGAGACAAGACACTATATCTTGAGCTGCCCGTCATGAAGAAAGAAGCATAGATGGGTTGCTTTAGATTTTGCAGCCAAGTATCTACCACATTAACATATTTACCAGGTAATTCATAAAGCTGTCAGTTTTGAGTAAGTCCTGGAGCAAGAAACTATAACACAGACCCAGACCACTGTGGAAGCTACCCTGACGCTTGTGCCTTGTGCCCTATCAGTTTCAATGGTGACTACAATATTTCTGACAGACAGAGATGCTTTATAGAGCCTCAACTAAGACCCAATGAGAGAATTACAGCACAGACCGCTAGGGATTCCGAGTAAGCCTGTCCATCTTTGCTAATAACTGTGAAAATCAGTTCTTGGATTGCTAACATGCCCTGCAGAAACTGAATGCCTGACCAAAAGACACCCAGTAACTGTGATCTGAAACACCCATCATGAACTGGATATTCTCTGATCCACTAAATAATAAAATTCGACATGGGCAGTAGGTTAAATGGATATGGCAGATCCAGAATGCACAAATAAATTCCATGAGCAGGTGGCTTAGACTCCCATGGTATCAGTTACTACTCCTTTGCCACCACACCCTCAACCCATAGCTACAACCTTATGGAACTTTTTTTTTTTTTTGAGCTGTAGTCTCACTCTGTCGCCCAGGCTGGAGTGCAGTGGTGTGATTTCGGCTCACTGCAACCTCTGTCTCCCAGGTTCAAGTGATTCTGCTGCCTCAGCCTCCCGAGTAGCTGGGACTACAGGAGCATGCCACCATGCCTGGCTAATTTTTTGTATTTTTAGTAGAGACGGGGATTTTGCCATGTTGGCCAGGCTGGTCTCGAACTCCTGACCTCAGGTGAGCTGCCCGTCTTGGCCTCCCAAAGTGCTGGGATTACAGGTGTGAGCCACCGTGCCCGGCCCCTTATGGCACAGAGAGGGAATAATCACTGGCCCAGTGTTAAAATGCATGTGCATAGTATACTGGTGCTGGCTGGAAGTGGATGGCACCTGCATGGCAATACAATTCTACCCAGCAATGCCCTTAAGAACTGTGATAAAGGGAAGTCACTCCAGTGGGCAGAACATCTGGAATACATCTGGTTTCCCTTTGTGTGGAAGGAAAGATGGCTTGAGGTATGAATCTATACAGGCCTACCTTGTGCTATTGTGCTTCACTTAACTGTGCTTCCCAAGCATTGTGTTCTTAACAAATTGAAGTCTATTGGCATCATTTTTCCAACAGCATGTTCTCACTTTATATTTCTGCGTTATAGTTTGATAATTCTCGCAATATTTCAAATTTTTCATTATTATTATCCTGTAATGATGATCAGTGAGCAATGATCTTTGATGTTACCATGGTAATTGTTTTTGGGAGGCACAAACTACACCACATAAGAACTTAATCAATAAATGTGTGTGTTCTGACTGCCCCACTAACCAGCCATTCCCCCATCTCTCTTCCTCTGCTCAGGTCTCTCTACTCCCTGAGACACAGCAATATTGAAATTAGCCTAGTTAATAACCCTACAATGGTTTCTAAATGTTCAAATGAAAGGAAAAGTCACATGTCTCTCTCTTTAAAGCAAAAGCTAGAAATGATTAGGCTTAGTGAGGAAGGCATGTTGGAAGCCAAGACAGGCCAAAAGCTGGGTGTCTTGTACCAGTTAGCTAAGTTTTGAATGCAAAGGAAAAGTTCTTGAAGGAAATTAAAAATGTTACTCTCGTGAACACATGAATGATAATAAAGTGAAACAGCCTAATTGCTGATGTGGAGAAAGTTTGAGTGGTCTGGATAGAAGATCAAGCTGACCACAGCATTCCCTTAAGGCAAAGCCTAATCCAGAGCAAGGCTGTAACTCTCTTCAATTCTATGGAAACAGAGAGGTGAGGAAGCTGCAGAAGAAAAGTCAGAAGCTAGCAGAGGTTGGTTCATGAGGTTTAAAGAAAGAAGCCATTTCCACAATATAAAAGTGCAAAGTGAAGCAGCAAGTGCTGATGTAGAAGCTGCAGCAAATTATCCAGAAAATCTAGCTAAGAAAATTGATAAAGGTGGCTACACTAAACAACAGATCCTCAATGCAGATGAAGCAACCTGCTATTAGAAGGTGCCATCTAGAACTTTCACAGATACAGAGGATAAGTCAATGTCTGGCTTCAAAGTTTCAAAGCATAGACTGACTCTTTAGTCAGGGTCAAATGCAGCTGGTATCTTGAAGTTGAAGACAATGCTCATTGACCATTCTGAAGATCCTAGGGCCCTTATAAATTATGCTAAATCAATTCCATCTGTGCGATATACATGGCAAAACAAAGCCTGGATGACAGTGCATCTGTTTACAGCATGGCTTGATGAATATTTTAAGCCCACCGTTGAGACCTACTTCTCAGAAAAAAGATGCCTTTCAAAATATTACTGCTCATTGAAAATGCACCTGATCATCCAAGAGCTCTGATGGAGATGTACAAGGGGATTAATGTTTTCATGCCTGCTAACATAGCATTGATTTTGCACCCCATGAATCAAGGAGTAATTCTGAATTTTAAATATTGTTATTTAAGAAATACATTTTGTAAGGCTACAGCTGCCATAAATAGCAATTCCTCTGATGGATCTGGGAAAAGTAAAGTGAAAACTTTCTGGACAGGATTCACCATTCTAGATGCCATTAAGAACATCTGTGATTCATGAGAGAAGGTAAAAATATCCACATTCACAGGAATTTGGAAGAAGTTGATTCCAAGCCTCCCTGATGACTCTGAGGGCTTCAGGAGTTCCGCGGAGGAAATAGCTGCAGATATGGTGGAAACAGTAAGAACTAGGATTGGAAGTGGAGGCTGAAGATGTGGCTAAATTGCTGCAATCTCATGATAAAACTAACAGGTGAGCAGTTGCTTCTTATGGATGAGCAAAGAAAGTGGTTTCTTGAGATGGAATCTACTCCTGGTGAAGATGCTGTGAACATTGTTGAAATGACAACACGGGATTCAGAATATCCCATAAACTTAGTTGATAAAGCAGTGGCAGAATTTCAGAGGATTGACTCCAGTTTTGAAAGAAGTTCTGTTGTGGGTAAAATGCTATCAAACAGCACTTCATGCTACAGAGAAATCTTTCATGTGAGGAGGAATCAATCAACGTGGCAAACTTCATTGTCTTATTTTAAGAAATTGCCGCAGCCAACCCAACCTTCAGCAGCCACCACTCTGATCAGTCAACAACTGTCAACACTGAGACAAGACCTCCACTAGCAACAAGGTTGTGACTCTCTGAAGGCTCAGATGATGATTAGCATTCTTTTAGCAATATATTATTTTAAAATTAAGGTGTGTACATTATTTTTTAGACCTAATGCTGTTGCACACTTAATAAACAACAGTATCATGTAAACATAATTTTACATGTGCTGGGAAACCAAAAAATTCATGTGACCCACTTTATTGTGATATTCATTTGATTGTGGTGGTCTGGAACTAAACCTGCAATAATTCTGGGGTATGCTTGTGTTGATTTAAGGACAGTTACTTATATGGTGAATACCAGAGAGCATTGACCGTGGAAGAGGTTTTCAATAATCGAGTTTAAAGTAAAGGTGATATTTTAAGCTCTATCTTTACTTTTTGTTTTATTTCTCAATTTGTTCAGACCCAGGCAGGGAAGAGGATGTTATCTGTGGGAGACCTCCTCAGAAAGCCCAGTAGTATGCAATCACCTAGCCTTAAATATGTATATGGAGAGACCAAAAATGTATAGCACTATGAGCAGAAATCCATAATCCTATGGGAAAAGACAGAATAGTATAGGTAATAAGATTTGTCTAATTGAAAGAATACAGAGCTTGGCTCCTAACTATTAGAGAACATACATTCTTTCAAGCATTCTGGAATACTTATAAAATTTTACCATGTACTAACCACAAAGCAAGTTTCAAAAAATATCCAAAAATCCCAGTTCATGTAATTAGACCAGATTGTCCAAGCACAATACATAATTAATTTCATAGGCATGAAATTAATAATAAAAAAAGACAAACCATTCTACCCTTTTACATTTGGACAATACAAGCACTCTTCTATAAAATCCCTAGTTCAAAAAAGAAATCATAATGGGTGTTAGAAAGTATTTATAATAGTAACAGTGAAAATAGTAGCAATCAAACCTGTGACACATCGGTAAGACGAGAGTTAAAGGATTTGAGCCAAATCCACTAAGTGAATATTTATACAATTTGATTATATATGTGGGAAAATATAAAAGTATATTTCTTCTTTACACCTTACCAAAAAATAAATTCAGGAATAAAGACCCAAATGGAAAAAGTAAAACTCTCAATGTTTTACACAAAAATATATGCAATAGCTTATGAACTTGGGATGGGAAAGAATTCATTAGATGATACATAAAAAGTTTAAACTGTGAAGGAAAAAATTGCTAAATTTGGTTGTATTAAAATGTAAAACTTCTATACAATAGAAAACTCCATAGGCCAAGTTCAAAGACCAGCCACACACACAGAGGAGAAATCTGCGGTGTAGAGGGCAGGGAAAAAATTATTATCCAGAATACTTAAAGGATTACAAGTCGGTAAGAAAAGGACAACCCAAAAGAAAAACAAACAAAGGATATTTCTGAACAATTCACAGAACAGGAAACCCAAGTGGATTATAGAATGATTTTCTCTGTGTTAGTAATTAGCTAAAAGATAATTGAAATTTTATAGCTATCAGTTTAGGAAAAAAAATAGTCTGATTTCATTAAGTATTGGCAAGAACATGGAGAAATCAGGTTTGATTTCTTGCTGATGGTAGTATATATCAGTACAATCAATTTGGAGACAGCTTAGCAACGCTTGGTAAAGGTGAAGCTGCACAAACCTTCTGACCCAGTAATTCCCCTTCCAGGGATCTCCTTGAGAAGCTCTTGCACAAATGCCCGGAAAGACATGTATGAGCATGTCTAAGGAGGCTTTGTTAGTAACAGTAAAACATTAGAAATAACCCTCACCTATCTTAGGGAAATGTCCACAATTTCACCCATGGCAAGCCTGTAGGTCAGACAAGAGAACCAGCACTGACATGCTGCAGGTGCTTGAAGAGAACTGTCGAGGGCACACAAGGAGGGAGTGTGTTTGAATGGGCGTCTGAATGACAGTAAAAAAGACTAGACAAAACAAATATGGGAATGTCAGCCTAGGCAGACGGTGAGCAAAGGTGTAAAGCCTGGAGCCAGCCTGGCATCTGGGGAGGCATCTGAGACAGAAGTGGGAGGCGTCGTGATGCTATAGGGGTGATGGGGCAAGACAGAGGACTGGGGTGGGAAAGGTGGCAGAGGCCAAAGAATGAATGTTGTGCAGAGAAGTTGAGACCTCAATCCTGCAGGCCAGTAATTTCCTAACTTTTGGGCTTTACGATGCCTTTATGCTTTTAAAAATTACTGGGGACCCAAAGGATTTTGTGTTCATGTGTGTTATATAGAAATTTATTACATTCAAAATTAAAACCAGGAATATTAAGTATTTTGTTACTTATTTAAAAGTAACAGTAATAAGGCCATGACATGTTAATATAGATAACATATTTGTATTGTCCAAGATAAAAAAAAAAATTGTAAGAGACATCTGGTTTACTGGAAGATAGCTGGATTTCAAGTTTTTTACAGTATGTTGTTTTGGTTGAAGTGTATGAAGAAAAGCTTGTCTCGTATAGATAGCTGGAAAGGGAGAAGCCTTTTTCACTCATTCTGGATGTTCTTTGATACCATACAAAAACTGGGTAACTGGTAGTTTCTCAAAAGTTAGTTGCAATGTGGAACCTGAAGCCATATTAACAAATGTTTCAAACTCGGTTACATTAAAATCCATTGGTCCATCGTGCACCTGAATAGACTTTTTTAAAATGTGTGCATGATTTTGTAATATACACCATTAGTTATATGGAAAATATTGGCTGAGTTATGTAAATCTTCCCAATGTTAATGCATTTCATTATACAAGACCCAAAACAAACTCCACATGTTTCTTAATATCACCACCAATCTCATCAGAAAAGTCATTAAGTGTTGAGAAGCTGTCATGCTTATCGTGACAGATGCATGTTTTCTGAAATTCTAATTTTTGCTTGAAAGATCACATTTTATCATTGGCAACAAACACTGCTGGTTGTTTTCCTTGAAGTGACAAGCTCACTTTATTAATTTTTGAGATTATAACTGCCAGATACCTAAGTCTAAATAACCACAGTCTGTCTGTCAGTCATGCTTTCAAGTAAAAATGATGTTAGGCAGAAGAAAAGAAAGGCAGTTTAGCTTGCAACTCAAATGATCGCACAAATGCTTTTGCCTGAGACAACCACCGTACTTTGGTATGTAGCAGAATTGTTTATGAGTACTTTGTATTTTGACATGCAGTATATTTTTAAAATGCTCATTAAAGGGCTGAGATTTTAAAAAGTTAATATTTTTGCTGCTTCATAGTGGCATTTTTAAGTGAAACTAGCTTTTTTATCTTCTGCAAATGCATGAGGTAAAGATACAAACACTAGGTTATAGTATAGTTTTATTCTATGCCTTAATTTGTGCTGAGGCAACTACTGATTTGCCCACTATTGTTTTTTCACCATCATGCAAATATCAACACAGTGAAAAGGCTAAATAATCTCCTATTCTTATTATGAAAATAGTTTTGACCTGACCTCATGTACCCTCTGAAAGTGTCTTGGAGTTCCACATTATACTTTGAGAACTGTTGTTAGATAAGATGGAGACTATCAGGGAAGGACATGGCCAAATTTGCAATTTAGGAAGATCATTCTGCCAACAGCATGGCTGATGAGTTGGATGGGATCAGTCTGTGGGCAGGAGACTATGGCAGTGTTCCAGGAGAAGTGATGAGAGCCCTGAACTAGGACCAAGGCTGTGGGCATAGGGAGCATGGAGACAGGAAAAACGACGAGTCCAAGATGTCTCCTAGCTTCCCTGACTGCAGAGAGGATTCACAGAGATGGGAAACTCAGGAGAAGAAGCAGATGGGGGCTCAGCTTTGGTTTGGTTGATATTGAGGTACCATTCATGGAGATATGTCCAAGGCAGCTGTTTGTATGGATCCTGAGATACATGTTTGAGAACTAAAATCAAAGAAAAGTCAAGGAAAGATGAAATATTGGAGGGTTAGTCTTGAGCCTACAACTCACTTACTACCAAGCTTTAATGAATAGGTAGAAGAAGAGGAATCTGCAAAGGAGACTGAGAAGGAACAATAAGAAAGACAGAAGGACAACCACAGGACATTTTTTTCATGGGATATGGGAGTATTTCCAGAAGGTGAAGCCCAACCATGGCAAATGCTATAGATACCTAAGAACTAAAAGGAGTTCCTGAAAACATAAGCACCATGAAGCCTTTAACCAGTACATCCCCATGCCTGGATACTGCCTTGTTCAGAGTAGATACATGTAATTCTTGTTGAATGAACAAATGAGCCAGCCCATTGGAACTTGCCATTGAGGGCACTGGTGACTGTTGTCATAGTGACTTTGTGGAGTGTAGACACAAGCCTGGCACTGTCCATGAAAAAAATGCAGGAAAGAAGAGGTGAGTGTACATTTTTTAAAAGGAACTTTGTTATCAAAGGAAGGGAAGAGATAAAGAGAGATCTTGCAAGCAAAACAAGGTGAAGGATGGCTTATATTTAGTTAGGCTGATTTTTCTTTTAAGAATGAGAGACTTCTAAGTATGTTTTATACGCACTGGGGAAGGAGCAAGTAGAAAGAGAAAGGTTGACAATTAATGGTAAATTATAATCCTTTTATTCACAGCTTCCTGTCTCCTCAAGCTCCTTAGTCCCCAAAGCTTGAAGAGAGATGGCTTGAAGACAGATTCTCCCTGACACAAAGTGTACTCCAGGCAAACTTTTGCCTGTGCTGATCATCCACAAGGAAAGCACTACTGAGAAATTATGCCCCCTCCTGTCCCCTTCTGTCCTAGCACCAGACTGTCATTTATCTCAGCCTTTCGTGACCTGGCATTTTTAAGTGAACCCAGCTTTATTTTCTTCTGGTAAATGCATGAGGACTTCAAGGTATCACACCCCAGATGTAGCTCCAGAAGCTCCAGAGTCTGCTGTGCTGAGTCCAGCCATGTGCACGACTTTGAGTTCTCCAGAAGTGCCACCTCTTTCTCACCTCCCAGCTTCCTTGCCCAGCGCAGTCTTCCTCTGCATGTCTAGCTGGCTAACTGCTCCTCACCCTTAAGCTCCCTCCCCTGAGCTTCCTCTCTCATAGCACACATCCCACTAGACTGCAAATTCCTCTTCACAAGCTTTCTTCTCCCGCTAGTCTAGAAGCTGTGTGAAGGGAGGTACCAAGTCTTGCTCTCTGTGTGTCCCCAGCACCCAGCACATAGTAAGGCTCGCTAAATGTATGTATTCCAAATCTCCTTTCATCCTAATTCTCTTCATGGACAAAGACCTAGGCAGGGCAACAGGCTCAGAAATGGAATCCAAAGCATCGCTTTAGGTTACATAGTTTCTCTGTAGAGTCTAATTTTCTCTGGCTGCTGACTGAGGCTGCACACAGCCTGCAGACTTGGAGGCAGTGAGGACTACATCATAATAACCATCTATTAAACTTCAAAGGGAGAAAAATTAAAAACATGAATGGAACTAATTGCTGGCTGCCACAAATTGGTTTCTGGGCATTATAAATGGTTTAATAGTTGGTCTAGATACCACTGCGATAGGTCGCTGCCATTTACAACTACAAACACAGAGAGATGCGAAGATAACCGATGCAGGCTGTGGCCTCCACAGTCACAGCTCCACAGCCGCAAGGGAAGAACTGTACCTGTTTTCAGTGTTTGACATATTTATCTGTCACAAAGTAGCCAAAAATGACTCCTGTCTAACAATTACATAACCTAAAGACATGGCGCCCAGGTGAAACAAACCAAACTTCACAGACTAGCCTGGCGAGGAGTCAGGATGCCTGGAGGTCGGATCAGGCTCTGAAGTAACCAGCCCTGTGCTCACAGGCCAGTTGCCTATTTTGACTACTTAGTGAGGCCTGATAGAATATAGCTCTCTGTGGGGTCCACACCCACGAATTCAACCCACCTCAGATGGAAAATATTCAAAAAATTGCATCTGTACTGAACATGTACAGACTCTTTTTTCTTGTCATTTTCCCCTCAACAATAAAGTCTAATGATTTATATAGATTACACTGTACTGGGTATTATAAGTAACCTAGATATGATGTAAAGTATATGGAGGAAGTGCATAGGTTATATGCAAATACTATGCCATTTTATATCAAGGACTTGGGCTTCTGTGGATTTTGGTATCCTGGGAAGGTGCTAAAATGAATCCTCTAGGGATACCAAGGGATGACTGTACTTGGGCAAATGCATTCACTTATTCATTTAATCAGTCCAGATTTATTAAGTACCTACCACATTCCTGGCACAACACTAGGTACTCGGGCTACCTTGAGATTCCAGCCCACCATAAGGCTTATGCCAAAGAACACGACGTGGTGATGCTGTTGAGGTATGGACGGGTGCCATCGGGGAGGTACGGAAGGAGTAACAAAAACTCAGCAGAGAGAAAACACATGAAGTCTCAAGAGGGAGCGATCTTTGAATTGGGCTTTAAATGATAAATACAAGTTTGTCAGGCAGGGAAGAAGGAAATGCCATTCAAAATAACAGGAACAGGGCATCAAAGATAAACATGAACAAGAAATGTTTAGAGAACAGTGAGTGTTAGGTGGGTGTGGTTAGAGGAGAGGAACCTGTTAGGTTCAGTAAGGGAGGTCTGGGAGGTGTCTGGGCACTCTCTTGTAGGCAATAGGCAGTGGTACTCACACTTCAGCGTGTACCAGCATTACCAGGAGGGCTTGTTAAAACACAGATTGCTGGGCCCCTCTCCCGTAGTTTCTGATTTAGCAGTGCTGGGGGAGGGCCTGAGGATTGGCATCTCTATTAAGCTCCCAGGTGACACTGCTTCTGCCAGTCCTGGGACCACGTTTAGAGAGCTGCTGTGCTAGGGAGTCCTCCCTTCTGAAGCTTGTATGTCCAGTCTGTTGAAGCAAGTAGTTGGCACCGCATAGAGCAGATTGGAAGGGGACAGGCTGAAGGCAGAGTGGCATCCAGGAGGCTTGTAGAGGCTCCTAGAAACAAAACTCCTGCCAACTTTTGCAACTCAAGAGTCCCCAACTCATCTTAAGCCCTAATATTTGTTTCCTTTATTTAGCCTGTTACTGGTACCTGAAATTTTTACTGGCAGCTTTTCTCATTTGGATTATGAATTGCAAATACTTCTGGAAGGGGCCGCACATGAAACTGCAATCAGGGCTTTACTATAGAGTGGTAATTTAATTATGGGAGTCTTTTCATGCAGAGCTGGATGAGACAATGGTCATTTCTAATGCACTGGGGGGGGCAGATTCACTCCTGGCTATACTGTACTCTGATGGCACACTGTTACCCAAGTCACTTCACCTCCCTGAGTCTCAGTCTCAGTCTACTCTTTGGAAAAATTGTGGATGATAATAATAACACCTGCCACAGTGAGAAAATGTGTGTAAGAGCTTCTGGAATATATCAAGTGCTAAAAAGAAATGCTAACATATATGCACATACACACATATATTCTTTTAGTGCGTCTTTTAGCATATTGAAAACTTCAGGAGACTCTTCATGGATCTAAGGTTTGTCAAGCCTGTTGGGTTGTTGCCTTGTGTGTGTATGAGAGAGACACAGACACAGACACAGACACAGAGAGACAAAGTAAGACAGAGAGAGCAGGAGAGGTAGGAAGGGAGTGACATAGAATACGTCAGAGTGAAAATTTTACCATTGGCCTTTTGGTCTGTATTTACAATAACTTTTACAAGACTCCTAAGTTAAAACAGGTCAAGATTTAGAAATTTTATAGGCAGGGATTTCTCCTTGTTATCAAATAGAAAAAAAAAAAAAATCCTTCCTTGGGTCTTTAGGGACTTCTTAGTTTCTCTCTGGATGTTTGCACTGTTTTCTACGAATCCCCAAACAGGCAGTATTGATCAGGCCCAGCCTGAATGCACCTAATCCCTTTAAACAAATACATGTCTAGCCAGTTCTGGGAAACCTTTTCTTAACCTTGGTGTGATTCTCCACCTCCAGGATATTGACAGGCCAGGTTTAAAGGGCTCCTTTAACTAAATGTGATTGAAGTTTTCCTTTCATCAGGAAGGGGTGCACAGAGGATGTAACATTTATTCTGGAGTACCGTGGCAGGCGCACCCTGGAACGGCAAGCTATCAGCTTACCCACAAGTGAACCGTTCCCGGGTGGCGTGGTTAATCGCAGCAGCTTCACCATGGTAAAAGACAGACAATGTCCTTTCTGTCTCGTCCCAAGGAAAAGAAAGACGACATCTACCAGTTTGTAAGGGGATAATTTCCTAATTATCCCATGAAGTTTGTTATTTTTGGTGGGTCTTTAAATCAGGCTGAGAAGAGTGAAATCAGATCCTTCCTTTCGAGATGAAAAGCGTATTGACAGCGTTAGGTTTTCGCAGTGTCTCCCTCTACAGCTGAAGGAGGAATCTGCTCGTCTCCATGGCACTAGTCCTGGAGGCAGCAGCCGCAGCAGCATGTGCGGGAGAAGGTCCCAAATGGAAAGGCTGGGGCTGGTGGACTTCAGTTTGGTCACAATGTCGTTGTTTAATTACTTGGAAAAGCTCCCTCCAGCGTGAGCGGAGGCCCGGACAATACATGACTCACAGCATATTGACTCCTGAATGTTTTAGAAATGAAGCTTGACTTAATTTTCGGCAGCCATTAAATTCTCCTCACGGCATTTTGTGAAAAAAGGAGGGGTGTTCTGGTCATGATTATCAAACCATAACCACACTCCCAGACTGTCGGATGCTAGTCAGGAAACGAAATGAACATTTCTGTGGGACCTATCATGTGCTCCAGAACTTTCCAGTCTCCTGCCTGACCTCTTGCAACAATCCCGCGAGGCAAGTGGAATAGCTGCTGTTTCAAAGTCAGGAAACTGAAGCTCAAAGTCCAAATTCCCAAAGGGAGGAGCTGAAGAAGAGCGCCAGTCTCACCCCATCATTCTGTGTCCTTCCAGAAGGAAGAGGCCACCCTGGTAGCTCTCTGTTTCCAGAGCTCTGCTTCTTTCACCTTCTGTCTCCCACTCTGACTGCGGGGGCCGCTTACACACAGGGGCCAGCAGGAAACAGAGACAAAGGGGTGAAGGTGGAACAACAGGAGCAGGGAGGAAAACTCGGCACCACCTGGATGTGAGAAGGATTGGCGTTGCCAGGGACGCCAGGGCGGGTACCAAGAAGAACAGAGAAGGTGGTAAAATGTGGCCTTGACCTTTCTCCAGTTCCAGAAGGGCCGGCATGCCTCCATTCCTAGAGTCCGTTGATTAACTCAACAGCTGTTTATTAAGCATCTACTGTGTCCCCAGTACTTTAATGGGCACTGGGAATACAGCAGCCATCAAACAAAACTCCTTCCCCCAGGGAGCTTACATTCTAGGGGAGTTTCTATCCAGCAGCTTCAGGCAGTCCTCTGGAGGCTTAGAATGAGGGTGCCTCCTCTGGTTCCCATTGACACGCACACGCGCAGACATACATGCGCTCATATATGTATATGTGTGCACTCATATGCAGTTACTCGCGCGCGCACACGCACTGCCCTGTCTTGCCACCCTTTCTCTAGCCAAGCATCTGAAGCAGAGGCACAGCGCTGTGGCTCCCGGATGGCCGTGCGCGAGGAGCAGGCCAAGCCCGCAGCAGCCACCAGCATCTCAAGATCTGCGCAGTCGGCAGGGCGCAGCTGTGCGGTGTCCCTGGGAGGGAAGGAGGCTGCGCAGAGTCCCCGAGCCCTAGCCCCTGCCCTGCGTGGTTACACCTGCCCGCGCTTGCTCTCAGGGCATAGCGGGGCTCTTCCTCCAGGGACTTGCCATGGAGCAGGCGGTGTCAACCCCTCCAGGCTCCCGCTGGCCCACATTCGCCACCCGCCTTTGCCTCTTAGCCCCACAGACCCACCCGGGCTTCTGCCAGGCACAGCCACGCTGGACTTATTCCTCCCTCCTCTAATGATTTCTGGGACCCAGCCTGGAGGGAGAAAAGAGGGAAGGTGTCCGCCTGCGCCAGCCTTGGTGTTTGGATGAGACACAGGTGGAATGGGTGAGACACAGGTAGAAAACAATTACAGGGCTCTTTGGAAACAGCCTCGGCCCTGGAACTGTGGCAGAAACTTGGACTCAGTGGCCTGAAACCAGGCTGAGGAGCAGGGTCAGGCTGTGCGGACATGTCCCTTGGGGCTGATTGAGTAGACACTCCTTCCTTCCGAAACATTTTCGTCGGCTGTTTGTTTGTTTCCAAACCTAGCAACCACCTATCACCACTTCCCCTCACAAATGCTTTCCCTAACGCGAGGCTGCGAGCAGGACGGCGTGCACTATGACGGCCTCCTCTCACTCAGCTTCTCCCATGCTCTCTGAGTCTCTGGTAGGCAACTCCCTACCAGGCCACATTTGTTTCCCTGGGCCAGTTAGCACCTTCGAGAGGTTCTCCTGTGGCCATGCCCACCTGCCTGTCCTCTCAGGAGAAAGAGAGTGGCAGGGCAGGAGGAGGGTCCCCGCCTCCACAGGACAGCTGGCTTAGCTCTGCAGAGCCCCTGTGGCTGGGAGGGTGTTTGTTAGGGCCCCACGGGGTCAGGGCACAGGCAGGCTCTCCAGGCAGGTGGGCCTGCCTCAGTCCCGCCTCAGTCCCATCCCGCACCCACTGTGGAGCAATGTCAACAGCAAGAGACCCACACGGGGTCTGGTTCTCCTTGGCAGGTACAAGAGAACTCTGCATTTGTCTTTTACCCACAACTTCGCTAAAGAAGTACAGAGGCCAAGCAACTCCAAGGCTGTTTGGAAGGAGAGCTGGGCTCTGCCTCCTGGGAGAGTTGGAGGACGTTTATTCTCTGCGGAGTGTTAAGGGAGGACTGCCCTATTCCTTGTCTGCTAGTACTTGCCCTGGGAGCCGGTGCATCTTATCCCTTTTAATTCTCACTGGCTCTGCTAGACACGTATGACCATCTCATTTTACGAGCGAGGAGACTGAGTTTCAGAGAGTTGCTCCTGTATAGCTGTAAATGTGGGAGGCTGAATAGGATGGGTTACATCACCTTCAACTAGTTTTATGGCCAATAGGAATTCATTTTCCTGGTTTTTTCAAAGCGGTGGATAAGGATGGGAATTAGGATGCCCTCCTTCTACTCCGGTCATGCCAGTTTGGCCTCTACTCTATAAACAGCCCTTGTTCTTTTCTGTCTCCTAGATTCTCTCACGTAGCTTCCCCAACTTGGAATGCCACTCTCCCTCCCACCAGTTCAACTCCTGCACGCTTGAAAGGCCCTGCTAACAAACCTCTTCCCACAGGAACCTTTCCCTGCCCACTCTAGCTTTTGGCCATCTCTCCCTGCTCTAACAATTGCATTCTGTCATGAAATCAAACTCTTCATGACAGTACTGCCTTTTATGATTTGCTCATTGTTTCCATTTCATTGGTCTCATTCCATCAGCCAGACTGATCTCTGTAAGGGCAGGGACCAAGCACGGACACTTCCTCTAGATGCCCCACTGTTTCCAGCCAAGTGCTGCCATGAAGTTGCACTCAGTGACTCTTATTTGGCTAACACTCTAAACGTGAGCCAAGGAGTCTTTGCTACAAGACAGTGAGGGGTGGTACTGTTGAGCTTTCAGCCATTAATTGGCTAGCAGCAACTCACTGAGTGGCCAGCCTTCCTGGTTCCTCCAGACTGTCAAGAAGGATTGCACCTGAGTTCGCTGAGAAAGGGAGACAGAGCTTAATTGTGTCCTCCATTCACACTAAAGCACCCAAGGACTAAGACCAGAAGTGCGGACAGGCGTAACCACGCGGGGCTGGGGCTCCGGGGCCTCTGCGCAGCCTCCTTCCCTCCCAGGTGTGTGATGACTGAGGATAAGTAAGTGAAATGCAAACAGTTATATACATAACAAACAATCTGGCCTACAGTTGAAAACCACAAGGTAAATTATTGGAGTATTTCTTTCTGGGGCCCAGCGTGGAAGGAGAAGAGAGGGAAGGTGTCCACCTGCGCCAGCCATGGTGTTTGGGTGAGGCACAGGTTGAAAGCAATTACAGGGCTCTCTGGAAACAGCCTCGGCCCTGGAACTGTGGCAGAAGCTTGGACTCGGTGGCCTGCTTTCAAATTATTGGAGTACTCTTTTTGGAGTATTTCTGTGCTTCCTGTTGAAAGTTTGAGGCTGTTCAATGACATCATCTAAGGCCAAGTCCTTTCCCTGTTACCTTCCCAGCATGCATGAGTGGTCATTTCTTACCTCTACAGCTTATAACATGTTTTCACATCTGTCATCCCATTTATTTCTTGCAAGACTTTGAAAGGGAATAACGTAACAATAACAATGTTAATAAAAATGTTGATAGTTATTAAATACATGTTCTAGGCATCAAGGGCACTAAGGGCTTTATGTATATTAATTGGTTTGTTCCTTACCATTTTACAGATACAGAAACTGAGGCACTGAGAATGATGATTTCAGACCATACAGCCTTCCAAGTGGCAAAACCTGGGCTTGAAGCAGGTCTCCTGAACTACAGCCTAGCAGAGAGAGAGACAACCACCATGTCCTCTTGCCTGTGGCTGCATCCAGTGCCAGTTTAACTCAGCTCTTCCAGGAAGCCCCTTTCTCCCCCTGGCCCCAGGCTTGTTCTTGGGGAAGATTCAGGGACTGGGTTGGTATCCTGAACTCAAGGGAGGGAGACAGGAGACCTGGGCTTAGCTTGGTCATTCCCTTAACCTCTCCAAGCCAAACTTTTGTCACCTGTAAATTAGGAATGATGGTCCTAAAATATCTGATAGGCCTGTTGGAAGCATCTAATGAGACAGTGCAAAAATAAAGCACTTGTAATCAAATTCCCCTCCTCTTCCCTTTCCCCACTGTTCTAGGGAGCATTGCATGTATAGACACAGGGTTTATTGTTGAATTGACGTTTATTTGCTGGGCCACACTCCTTAATATAATAAGGCAAGAACCGCTGAAAGGAACTCTGACTCCTGATATCCCCTGGGAAGAAGGCCTGTCTTCAGTATGGCAGTAAGAACTCAGAAAGTAGGTCGTGGGTGGGAGAGAGGTATCTGGCTCCTTGGTCTCTCTCTCCAGCCTGGACCTTGTGGACTCTAGACAGGCTGGAGGGCAGAGAGCCCCTCTGTGTGGGCCACAGGGTGCAGCAGTCACCTTCAGAGTTACTTGCATGTTATTCCCCACTTGAGTTACATCTTGTTTAAAAGCTCCAGCCTGGTCTCAGCCGTGCCACTGAGGACAACAGGATATTCAAGTCTGACCTTTTGGGGTAAGTAAGAAGAGCAGTGCGTGCTGGTCAGCAGGGTGTGGTACCAGCAGCCTGTGTTGGTGGGAATGTCCCCAAGGCAGAGGGGGACCAAGAGCAGAGGTAGGAGATAACGGCCACCCAAGTGGGGATCCTCCCTCCCTGCCAGCACTCCTTTGGTCAACACCTGCATTCCAGGTCTTACTGAAGGGGCTCTTGAGTGCTGAGAGCTCCACAAGAGGAAGAAGATGCCTGGGCGCTGAGTAAGGAAACTGACATGAAACACCTACCTTCCACCAGGCAGGGCTGCTGGGAACACCGTGGGCGTTTTCTCACTTCATTTTCACAATGACCCTACAAGGTAGATGCTGTGACTTTCTCCCATGTCTGGGGAAACTTGGCCTTGGAGAGGTCAGCTGGTGCACCCCAGGGGCCAGGCCGTGGGTGACCAGGCTGGGATCCAAAGCCAGGTCTGCGGGACTCACCTGCTGGTGCCATCTCCAGATACCCTGCAGTGTGCCTGGGGTGGCTCGGTCTGCTGTGGCTCTTTGTTTCTCTCTGAGAGAAGGGAGGGAATGGTTATTTCACTGGCTGGGATGGTGAGATCGTTATCACCCTCAAAAAGCATGTATTAAATCCCTAATTGTTCATGGCGCTGAGCACAGGACTGAATTATTTTGTATACAAAAATAATTAACAAAAGTGCACAGATAGGGTCTCTGCCTTCTGGGAACACAGGATCCCCAGCATGTGAAGGTGAACTCAAGTGCCATGCCTGTAAAGCCAAGGCCGTGATGCCGTTCTCAGGAAGCCTGATGACCTGTGTGACTTTGGGCAGTTCCTCACTGTCTCCAGGTTTTCTCCAGGCTTGCCACATGGTGAGATAATATATGGAAAGCACTTAGCAAGTGCACAACATACTGTACATTCTCAATCATCAACAACTATTATTACAGCCATTGGGTAGATGGCTTTTACCCAAAATGGATTTAGGGATGAGGGAAAGGTTTATGGTTAGACATTTTTTTTGAGGGTGGGGGGACAGAGTCTCATTCTGTTGCCCAGGCTGGAATACAGTGGAGAGAACATGGCTCACCTGCAGCCTCTACCTCATGGGCTCAAGCAATCCTCCCACCTCAGCCTCCTGAGTAGCTGGGACCACAGGTGCATGCTACTATCCCTGAGTAATTTTTTAATTTTTCTGTAGAGTCGGGACCTCACCATGTTGCCCAGGCTGGTCTCGAACTCCTGGGCTCAAGTGATCCTCCTGCCTTGGTTTCCCACAGCGTTGGGATTACAGGTATGAGCAACCATGCCTGGCCAGAAAGAAGACTCTTGATTGCACAGTGGAGGCACCCTTTCACTACTCCAGTGCTCTGTGGCTGTGGAAAGGCTACAGGGCTCTTGTTTTCCTTACAAGAAAGTGTTCTTATTCTTCTAAGATAAGGAGGGCTCGGCCTTTATGGAGCAATCCTTCAAGTGTCTGTCTCATAGTCACTGAGCTTGAGTTCTTTATTCTGGAGAGATGTGCGGCTTTCTTGAGGCAAAACTGTTGAAGGAACTGTGTAATGCAGCAGGCTAGAGCCATTAGTGACCTGCATACATGAAGCACTCAGTAAGTGCTGACTGACTGGGATACCGGGGTGCGGGGTGCCCCGTGTCCCCAGACCTACAAAGGAGCCTACTGTCCTTTCAGTATTTGCCTGAGAGACAAAATGACAGAGCCATGAACCCATCAGGTAAGACATCTGCAGCTGCCAGGGCTGCAGACGCAGACGGAGGGCTCCCAGAGGAGCTTTCACCCTGCGAGGGTCCTGCAGTGCGCACCCTTTGCCATGCACAGCTGGACAGGGAGTGACCGAGGAGCCCTAGTAACGCAAGGGCACGTCCTTTGGAAAATGTCTTTTGTTTCTTCCTGGCAGAGGCTGGGTAAGACACAAGCTTTGTGCTTAATGGCCTGTCAGGAGGAAAAGAAATCCATAGCAGTAGAGAGAAAAAGATTAAACTAATAATAAAACCAAACCCAAATATCACCGCCCTCCTGCCCCTCCGCCCCAGCCCACACCTGACACTAAGCTGTCTTCCAGCCAGTTCCCCTCCCAGGCAAATACTATTTATTCCATGAGGCCCTGACACACCAGTCCTCAACAAGACAATGCTTGATTGTTTCTTCCTTCCCCCCTGCAGCAAACCATGGGCTGCAGCAGAAGACGTGAAAAGGGAAAGGAGCGAGGTTGCTGCTCTTCTCATGGGACCAGCTCCGGGTGCTGTCAAAACAAGCCTGAGATAAGGGCGGGTGAGGGATGGCGGGCTTGGAGATTAGCGCTGCTACTGCCCTACCTGCTCAGAAAGTTTCATTCTTTTAGCAACGTTTCTGGCAGCTGTGACCACTTAAACAGCTTTTGCTTCCATTAAACAGGAGAGTCATTAAGTCACGGAGCTTAAAGCAGCTCTAAAGGGCCCAGTAGTCATTCCTCAGTGAAAAGTGCCAATTCATTGCTTGGTAGATTAAAACAAACCTGGAGGTTCGCAGTCAGAGGTGAGTTTCTGTAGCATTGGGGTTGACGGTTGACCTCGATGTGACCCTGTGCTAAAAAACGGTCTTGTGTGAATCAAAGAGGCCTGCACTGGTGATGCAGTGAGAAGAGGGACGGTTCAGATCACAGAGGGGAATTGGATTGTCCGTTTCCCCAGGTTCTCAGCAGCTGTCCTGTCTGTTCAGACCTGAAAGGTCCAGACAGATGTCTTATCGATGTTAGGGTTTATCAATAGGTTTATCAATGGGATGTATGTTGCAGGCCAAGACAGTTTGTGTTTTCCCAGTCCAAGTTTACTTCCTCATGGATCAGCCACAGCCATCAGGGGCAGGAGTAGTCCCTCCTTGTAACTAGGGATGGTATCCCTTTCTTCTTTGAGCAGTGACTGTTGACAATTTACAGAAAGGAGGGGAACAAATGATAACCCCAGGGGCTGACCTACATTGTCCTCCCTCAGGGGAGCCCACCCCTCACTCAGCAATGGGCCAAGGTGGCTAAACCAGCCAGTAGGCAGGAACACCGTGACTGCTCACGAGGGCAAAGTGGGCCAGGTGCGGTGGCTCACACCTGATTCTAGCACTTTGGGAGGCTGAGGTGGGCAGATTGCCTGAGCTAAGGGAGTTCAAGACCAGCCAGCCCGGGCACATGGTGAAACCCCGTCTCTACTAAAATACAAAAAATTAGCTGGGCATGGTGGTGTGTGCCTGTAGTCCCAGCTCCTCGGGAGGCTGAGGTGTGAGAATTGCTTGAACCCGGAAGCGGAGGTTGCAGTCAGCCTGGGTGACAGAGCGAGACTCTGTCTCCAAAACAAACAAACAACAATAACAAACACACACAAAAGAGACAAAAACAGTAACAACAACAAAACAAGGAACAAAGGCAAAGTGAAAACTTACTTCTGGGGAGTACTCACTGGCTTTCCAAGCTTTCCTTTATTCTAACTCATAATTAGGTGGGGTGAGCAGGGAAGGTATTACTATCCCCGTTTTATAACTGAAGAAACCGAGGTTCAAGAAAGTTAAGTGACACCTAAGCAAGCATCTCAAACCCCAGGACTTTTGATTCCTAGGCTGGTGCTCTTACTACGTTAGCACTATGAGCTTTATCCTACGTGGCTGTGGAACTCCAGGACTCAACTTCCAGCCTGGTCTCTGTCCACCTTGCCAGCATCCCCTTTTCACCTGTCAGGATCCAGCCAGACTACCCCGTTCACTAGAGGCCTGGCATTGGAAGCCAATCAGCACAAAGATGAAAACGACTCAAGAGTTTGTGTCCCTGCCCATTTCACTGAGGTCAGAAAGCAGCTGGGAGAAGAATGAAGAGGTTTGGGGTGGATGTCTTTCCCTGCAAGAGAGTGCCCCTTCCTTAAGTTGTCACTCTTTCCTGGGGCTGACTGGGAGGAATTGACTGCATCTGCACAGAACCATGAACATAGATTGTGGGAACTGAGGTAGGACATTTGCCAAAGGGAACTCCAGGAATACTTGGCTCCCTGCAACTCCAGTGTGAGGGACATGTAGCCTCACGCCTACCCAGTGGATGACCAGCGTCCTGGAAATACCACTCCGTACAAGAATTCTGATGGGCTCTGTGATCCAGGACAAAAGAGGCTGGGTCCTGGCTGGAAAACCTGGGGTAACTGGCAGTCTGGCTTCTCCCATGTGGGATTACTCAGCCTGTAAAAGTTCTATTTATTTGTTAAGGGAGGGCAGATCCATATTCCATCTGTTGACACCTGGACGGCAGAGGAGCAAGCACTGCACCGCCTTGCCCATCAGCACCCTGGCAGTGGCACTCCCTGCCAAGCTGCTGTAGTGGCTGGGAGGAACACCTGGTGGGTGAGTGAGTGATGGGAGAGCCTCCCGCTGGCAGCAGCTGCCGCCCTGCCGAGAGCCATGATTGTCACTCAGTGGAATGGAAGGCCTAGGCAAGTAGCCTGAGAACACGGCTCCAAACACGTTTCCCTCACATGCCCCAGAGTGGGCCTGACCTTGTCAGTGAAACCAGGCTCACCAACTCCCAGAAGCTGCCTCTCCAAGAGTGTCTCAGAGGTTTCCCAGCATTTCTTTTCATGGCTGTGTTAGTTTTGGCTCCAAGACCAAATGAGTAGAAGATTCAAGCGGGTTTAAGTCTTCAATTACAATGCCAAGCAGTGCACACCCACCCTTTAACTGTGATGTCTTTCTGTGGTTTCAGTTCAGAGGTCAGAAGAGCAGAGAGGAGGAGCTACCTAAAGTTTTAGAGGGGGAGACTGACCTGGTTTCAAAGTGACGTCAAAAACCAGAATTATTGTGAGAATGACTGGCATTTGCAAAGAGCACAGGATCCGTGCTGAAGATATAAGCCTTCCAGTGCTGGTGCCAGCATAAACCCACTGTGCAACCTTGAGCAACTGAAACAGACCTTCTGGATCTCCATTTCCTCACCAAGAAACAAAAGAAATTGGATTGATGCTCTCCCAGGGCCCCTTCCAGTTCAACCTTTTATGATTATACAACTACTAATCTCAGCACTGATGTCCTTTATTTACAAAGAAAATACCATTGACACACCTCAGGTAGGACATATGCTTTGAATTGTTCTTTCTGCTGTGCTGAGAGGTTCTCAGTGCTCCACCCCCACACCTGCCCATCCCCTTTGCCCACCAGTTTCCATGCAAGAAGACTTGCCCCGTGGTCTCTGCTGTCCTCTAGAGTCCCACAGAGGATGCCATCCAATGGCCACAACAGGGCTGGCAGGTCTAGGTCTCAATTCTGACCTCAGGAACTGACTTGGGTGGTTGCAGGCAGAATTTAGCTTATCTGGGCCTCATCTACTGAATGGGATAAATCATCCATCCTGGGAAAACACTCTGAGATGCTTTGGTGAGAAAAGCAAGAGGCACATGAAGCGGCCCTGTTGTGGAGGCCGAGGATCTCAATCCCAGAGTCTTTGAGAACCAGTGGCCCTGTACTAATGGGCTGCACACCCCACAGAACGTTGTTGATTTCCCAGTTTACATGGAACTAAAGCCTGCTGGCAGATGCTGGGTGACTTATTCACATGCATTGTGAACTTGGATCAAGACTCCCTCTTTTGGGATTAGTTCTGAGCCTGGTTTTAAAGCATCTTTTTGGAACAGTGAATGGTTTTGCAATGCATTTCAGCGAGCCCTTTACAAACTCACTCATCAGGCCTTGGGGAACGAGGCTTACTTCAACCAGCTCAGCTTGGATGCCACGCTAGAGGCTGCTGAGTCACACAGGCAGAGCCCGTTACCTGCCAAACATGGCTTTTCTGGATCCACCTTTCCGGTGTGATGAACTCACAGGATTAATCTGAGAGCTTGTCCCTTCTCTTCTGTCTTCACTCCCTCCTTTCCCGTGGCCCTCACCTGCAGCTGTTGCTCCTCAGGTGAGAGCACCTGAGCTGGGAAGGGGGTGCAATGAGTCTCAGGCTCCAAGAGCTTCTCCCTAAAACAAGCCAGGAAATGGCTTAATCGCCCTAGGGATGAAGGGGCCCCACTGTGCAAGAGACCCCCTAAATGGAGATGGGAATTAATGGACAGCATCCTTCAGAACCATTCAGAACTATTTGGATGTTACTGAATCTGCCAAGTTCTCTCAGGCCTCTGTGGCTTTGAGGTTCTATTTCTTCTGGCCAGAATTCTCTTCCATCCTCACCTGCCTGGTTAGTTCTTACTTATTCTTTATGATTCACCTCCTCTAGGAAGTGAACAATTTATTCAATAAGTATTTATGAAACACCTACTATGCACTAGGCACTATTACAGAAGTTGGGATACAATAGTGAACAAAATAGCCCCAAATTCCAGCCTTCCATCCAAGGACAGTGTGATTGACTGTCAAATGTGGCTGAAAGGTCAAGGATTGGAAAACCGACCACAGAATCTGGCAGCACAGAGGTCACTGGTGGCCTTGTCAAGGGCAGTTTGAAAGGTTCTAGAGAGAACTGGAGAAGAGAAATGAGAGATAGTCCATATCAACAACTCTTTTGAGGAATTTTGTTGGAAAGGTGATCAGAGAGATAGAGGAAAATGTGCAAGTCAGTTGTTTAAAAATTGACTTGACTTGTTAATTGGTTGCTTAAGAAACTATGGAGGCCATTGCCACATGTTTTGAGAGCTTAGTCCAAGGCCAGGAGAGGAGATTGAGAAAAGGTGGTTTTCATTTTCTTTCCATTAGCCCTTGTCCATGAGCCCCCATCCCATTCTGCCTTCTGTCCTTTACTCAATGGTAACAGATGTGGTTATTTATACTTCAATATCTTCTGCAGACTTCTAGTCTCTCTGGAATTTAGCAGACCAAGGAGACTCCTAACCGTATCATACTAGATGCCTATCTACAGTGCCATGTCAGCTCTTTTTTAGAAGTCTGGCATTTGGCTACATAAATCATTGAGAATGCCTGATTTGTGTGTTATAATGTAATCTTGTGATTTTTATGGTGAGTGACATCACTTCTATGGTAGGCACAATATGGTTCACAATTGTTTACAATGCTTAACCAATAAGCATGTTGCATCAAGGAACTATTTAAATAGTCTTTAAGTGTCTGGAGATTAGTGCCAGGTTCTTGATATTTCTAGGAATATTCAAACGATGGCTAATGTTTTTCTAAGTATAATAGAGCCTGCATCTCTTAAAAGACATGGCTTTCATTCTTGGGGAAGATGAGGTATCTATGCCTCAAACTATAAATAAATTAGTGAGAACCCATCCAAATGTATTACAAACTTTAGTTGAATTCTGATAGGACACAATAGTAACCAATAATGCCAATCCTCTAAGTAATAACATTAAGATGGAAATGGTTGACTTGTGTTGGAGTTGACCGGTGATGGCTTTTCCTCATAGGAGGCACATTGTGTCCTTTTAGAACCTCTGCATTATAACACACAAGTAGATATCACCCATCCCTTTACATCCTGATAATCTATAGTGAGTTTTGAAGTCAGTCAAGTCTATATTAAAATTCCTACTTGGCTGTTTAACTGTGAGACAATGAGCAAGTTACTTAACCTCTGTGAACTTCAGTTTCCTTATCTATAAAATGAGAATGCTAACACCTACCTCATAGTGTTATTGTGAAGTTTAGCTTAAATATGAGTGTCAATCACCTGGCATAGAATAATTAGTATTATTAGCAGTACTGCTAGGGAATGAAAGGGGTTGGTGCTGGTGTGATGGGCATAGCAACACTCCTAGGGGTAGGGTGAGAGGGGCTGACCTCTCTGCTCCTCCCCTCGCTAGAAATTCTAGCCGCAGATGCAGACAGGCTTGTCAGTGACCCACATCATCCATCCATTTTGGCTTTCACACATTCATGTAATAATTTATTGAAAGCCTTGGAAGTTCCAAGCAACAGAAACTCCTGGTCTCATGGAGCTTATGTTCTAGTGAGTTTCGGGAAGAATCTGGGTCATCCCGGATTTAGCATAGCTCTTTCATGTCTCTCATCTTTATGACTTTAAGTTACCATCCAATCATCAGCCCATCCTGTGCTGAGTAAGAATAAGCTGAGGCAATTTAGACCTTCCACAGACATAGATACCAGCCACTATTGATTTTCTCTTATTGTCAGGGACTAGCCAACTTATATTTTTCTCCCCTGCTAAGGTGATTTCATTTTTTCTCAGAGTGGAAGGAGTATTTCCCTGATTAAGTAAGAATTCAGGCCCCTCTTCCCTGTAAGTGGCTTCTGGGGCAGACTGAGACTCACTGTACCACTTTGGGATGAAGTTGTCACAAAACTCTGCCTTATTTTGCCTTTTTGCATTGGAGGGATGGGGGCAGGGAGGAGAGGAAGGAATCATTCCTAGGTGCTCAGAGTAGAGGAAAAGTCTGGAACCCCACTGTTAGATGGTGGGAAGGAGGCCAGGAGACAAGGGCAGAGAGGTATGCCCTTAGAGCCTGGGCTCCATTAGAAGTTCCTGCTCTCCTAGAAATAGATCATGCAGTTATTTAATTAAAAAAAAATGATATAGTTGCAGGTATTCATAGCCAGGTGTTTCTCTTTTGGGTCTTAAGCATGAATACTTGTGTCCTGGCTGTCAGTGTGAGTGTAGTGCAAACAGCAGTCTTGTCAAGTGTAGACAGTGATGAGATGGGGCAAACTGGTTTAACACCAATGTGAACCCTTCACCTAAAACTCAACTCAACCCCAGGGATTTCTGAGCTGTCCAAGAAAGTCTGATGACTTTCCTTGCTTAATCAGGTCCTCTTAAGCTCCCTTGAGGCTAAATAGGGAAGAAGGGGCCATGAATTTTATGTCTTTCTGTGGGAATGTATATGTTCCAAAAGCAACAACCCTTTTTCCAGATAAATGTATAATCAACAAAACAGAGTTCTCTGCTTAGTAAAACTAGCATAAAATTACCCTCCTGAGTGCCCTCTTCCAAGAAAAACACTGACCCCTCCTTAATAGAAATTCTGAAATCTCCATGTGTTAAACTAAATCGAATTAGGTTTAACTGTTTCCCCAACCTCATGTCTTTGTTATCTGTCATTTATTTCCCATATGCAGTGACCACTGCTAGACACTCAGAGAAAGTCTGTCCCAATGCCCATAAAATAACAGCTCCTGTTACTCTGACCTTATACCCACAGGAACCTCAGAACAGGCAGGTACATCCTTAAATGAACACCAATAATTAAGGACTTAGGGAGCTCTTTATGTTTTACTAACCCTTAAGTCAACAATCTGCTACTCATTCATTGGCACATTTCTCTTGAGTGATAATTGCTACTCTTCCCACAGGTACGTTTTTCTAGGAAAAAAAAAGATTAAATATTGGATAATTTTAGCCAGGCAAAGAATAACCCAAACCATTAACCCTACTTGATTGCAATGAAAACTGCAAATTAACTTTGACAGAAACAACAACGAAAAATCATATAAAAATTAAGCTAATTACCACCCTCCTCCACACACACACAAAAATAGGAATAGCTTTTCATTGTATGTAGAGACATTGTCAGGTAGTGATTAAGATCCTGGATTCTCAATCCAGACATACCTGGGTATAAACCCCTGTTTTGAACCCATAACTACCCACGTGACCTTGACCAGGTTGTCTGGCTTCTCTATGCCTGCTTGATAGTGCGTCATTAGACTTGTGTAAAAAAATAAGACAATGTATTGCAGTGTCTAGATGATAGACAGTGCTTAATCATTTACAAAATGACTTTGATGGTTACAACTACAGCCAACATTTATATGGGCAGCTAAGCTGCAGATATTTGTAGGCCAGTAGAGATTCACATCACCATACTCTAGTAACTTCTGTCCTAGGAAACGATAATAAAAATATTAGCTCCCACCACAAAAGACCACATATTCTATGATTCCATTTATATGAAGTGTCCAGAGTAAGCAAATCTATAAAGACATAGATTGTGGTTGGGGGATGGGTGAGTATAGGAAATGAGTCCTGATGGGTACAGGGTTTCTTTGTGGGGTGATGAAAATGTTCTGAAATCGATTGTGATAATGGTTGCACAACTCCCTAAAAAACCACTGAAATATATACACTTCAAATGGGTGAATTGTATGGGATATGAATTAAATCCCAATAAAGCTGATATAAAACAGCTCCCATTTATCTGTCAGTTAATCCTTGTAATAGTCCATGGTTTTTGTTTCCCCATGGTCAAGAAAATTTCATAAAATTAGCGTGTGATGGATCCGGGATTTCTTATTTATTGACTGGCTCTTTTGTTCACAGAATTAGATTAATCACAATTAATCATTCATGGCACATCATCGCCACTGATCCATTGAAAGCCATCTTTTCTTTTACTTTATGTATATACACTAAATAATATGATAAACACTTAGAACCCACTTCCCAAACCAAGAACAGAATATTCAATAACTTATAGCTCCCTGTGTGTTTTCTGCTTTCCAACCCCTAGCTTCTCCCCAGAGATAAATATTTCTTGAATATTATGCTTAGCATTTCCTTGCCTCTATTAAAAGGCTTTTTAAACAGGAATGTGTGTACCTAAATTGTATATTATTTGGTTTTGCTTAGTTTTGTTTTAATTTTGCTTAGTTTTCAAATTTTATAAAAAGTGTATCATGTTGTATATGAATTCTTCTGAGATCTGCTGCTTTTCATTCAACATGATACTGCTTTGATTCACCCATGTGAAAGAGTCCAGCTGTATCTCTTTTGTCTTTATGCTGTGGAATGTTCCATTTTATGACTATACTATTATTTATTTATGCATTCTCCTTTCAAAAGGTAGTTAGGTTGGTTTCAGGTTTTTGCTATTTTGGCAAGTTCAACTATGATTATTCTTTGTATATGTGTCTCCTGGCATACATCTACTAAATTTTCTCTTGGGTATATACTTAGAGAAATAGGGAATACATCAAAAAGATTTGCTGGGTATGCCAGCATTCAGCTTTAATAGATAATGTCAAATTGTTTTCCAGTTTCCCCCCAGCAATGTGTTTGAGACCCTGTTGATATCCAACATTTGGTATTGTCATACCTCTTGGATTTGTTAATCACATGGGTGTAAACTGGCATTTCGTGGTGATGAAATGCCTCTTCATGATTATTGGTGAGGTGAGCATCTAATTATAGGTTTATTAGTTATATGTGTTTCTTGTTCTATGAAATGCTTCTTTGTGGCTTTTGCCCATTTTTTCTATAGAGTTTTTTCTTATTTTAGAAGTGCTTTATATATTTTTAAAACTAATCTTTTGTTAGCTATATGTGTTTCAAATATTTTCTCCAAATTTGTAGCTTATAGTTTTACTTTTGTGCAGAAATTCTTAGTTTTTATTTTTTATTTTACTTTAAGTTCCAGGATACATGTGCAGAATGTGCAGGTTTGTTACATAGGTATATGTGTGCCATGGTGGTTTGCTATCAACCCATCATCTAGGTTTTAAGCCCCGCATACATTAGCTATTTGTCTCGATGTTGTCGTTCCCCTCACCCCCCACCCCCCGACAGGCCCTGGTATGTTTTGTTCCCCTCCCTGTGTCCATGTGTTCTCATTGCTCAACATCCACTTATGAGTGAGAACATATGGTGTTTGGTTTTCTGTTCCTGGGTTAGTTTGCTGAGGATGAGTGCTTCCAGCTTTATCCATGTCCTTGCAAAGGATATGATCTCATTCCTTTTTATGGCTGTATAGTATTCCATGGTGTATATGTACCACATATTCTTTATCCAGTCTGTCATTGATGGGCATTTGGGTTGAGTTCCATGTCTTTGCTATCATAAATAGTGTTGCCATAAACATACATGTGCGTGTGTCTTTATAGTAGAATGATTTATATTCCTTTGAGTATATACCCAGTAATGAGATTGCTGGGTCAAATGGTATTTCTGGTTCTAGATTCTTGAGAGATTGCCACACTGTCCTCCACAGTGGTTGAACTAATTTACAGTCCCACCAACAGTGTAAAAGCATTCCTATTTCTCCACAGCATCTGTTGTTTCTTGACATGTTAATAATTGCCATTCAGACCAGCGTGAGATGGTATTTCATGGTTTTGATTTGCATTTTTCTAATGACCAGTGATGCTGAGCTTTTTTTTTTCATATGTTTGTTGGTCACATAAATGTCTTCTTTTGAGAAATGCCAGTTCATATCCTTCACCCACTTTTTGATGGGGTTGTTATTTTCTTGTAAATTTGCTTAAGTTTCTTGTAGATGCTGAATATTAGACCTTTGTTGGATGCCTGGTTCACAAAATTTTTCTCCCATTCTGTGGGTTGCCTGTTCACTCTGATGATAGTTTCTTTTGTTGTGCAGAAGCACTTTAGCTTAATTAGATCCCATTTGTCAATTTTAGCTTTTGTTGCAATTGCTTTTGGTGTTTTCATCAAGAAATTTTTGCCTATGCTTATGTCCTGAATGGTATTGCCTAGGTTTTCTTCTATGGTTTTTACAGTTTTGGGTTTTACATTTAGGTCTTTAATCCATCTTGAGTTAATTTTTGTATAAGGTGTAAAGAAGGGGCCCAGTTTCAGTTTTCTGTGTATGGCTAGCCGGTTTTCCCAGCACCATTTATGAAATAGTGAATTCGTTCCCCATTGCTTGTTCTTGTCATGTTTGTCGAAGATCAGATGGTTGTAGATGTGTGGCATTATTTCTGAGGTGACTGTTCTGTTCCATTGGTCAGCATGTCTGTTTTGATACCAGTACCATGCTGTTTTGATTACTGTAGCCTTGTAGTAGAGTTTGAAATAAGGTAGTGTGATGCCTGCAGCTATGGTCAGTATGATATTGGCTGTGGGTTTGTCATAAATAGCTCTTATTATTTTGAAATATGTTTCATCAATATCTAGTTTATTGAGAGTTTTTGGCCTATTCAGTGGTTCAATTTCTTCTTGGTTTAATCTTGGCAGGGTGTATGTGTCCAGGAATTTATCCATTTCTTCTAGATTTTCTAGTTTATTTGCATAAAGATGTTTATAGTATTCTCGGATAGTAGTTTCTGTTTCTGTGGGGTCAGTAATGATATCCCCTTTATCCTTTTTTTTGTGTCTATTTGATTCTTCTCTCTTTTCTTCTTTATTAGTCTAGCTAGCAGTCTATCTATTTTGTTAAATTTTTTCCAAAAAAAAACAGCTCCTGGATTCATTGATTTTTTTAAAAGAGGTTTTCATGTCTCTATCTCCTTCAGGTCTGCTCTGATCTTAGTTATTTCTTGTCTTCTGCTAGCTTTTGGATTTGTTTGCTCTTGCTTCTCTAGTTCTTTTAATTGTGTTGTTACGGTGTCAATTTGAGATCTTTCTAGCTTTCTGATATGGGCATTTAGTGCTATAAATTTCCCTCTTAACACAGCTTTAGCTGTGTCCTAGAGATTCTGGTGTGTTGTCTCTTTATTCTCATTGCTTTCAAAGAACTTTTTTATTTCTGCTTTAATTTCATTATTTACCCAGGAATCATTCAGAAGCAGGTTGTTCAATTTTCATGTAGTTGTGTGGTTTTGAGTGAGTTTCTTAATCCTGAGTTCTAATTTGATTGCACTGTGGTCTGAGAGACTGTTCATTATGATTTGAGTTATTTTGCATTTGCTGAGGAGTGTTTTACTTCCAATAACATGGTCAATTTTAGAATAAGTGCCATGTGGCACTGAGAAGAATGTATATTTTGTTGATTTGGGGTGGAGATTTCTGTAGATATCTATTGGGTGCACTTGATCCAGAGCTGAGTTCAAGTCCTGGATTTGTAATTTTCTGTCTCATTGATCTGTCTAATATTGACAGTGGGGTATCAAAGTGTGTGAGTCTAAGCCTCTTTGTAGGTCTCTAAAAACTTGTTTTATGAATCTGGGTTCTTCTGTATTGGGTGCATATGTATTTAGGATAGTTAGCACTTCTTGTTGAATTGATCCCTTTACCATTATGTAATGCCCTTGTTTGTTTTTTTTTTTATCTTTGTTGATATAAAGTCTGTTTTGTCAGAGACTAGGATTGGACCCCTGCTTTTTTTTTTCTTTCCATTTGCTTGGTAAATTTTCCTCCATTCCTTTATTTTAGCCTCTGTGTGTCTTTACACATGAGATGGGTCTCCTGAATACAGCACACTGATGGGTCTTGACTCTTTATCCAATTTGCCAGTCTGTGTCTTTTAATTGGGGCAGTTAGCCTGTTTACATTTAAGGTGAATATTGTTATGTGTGAATTTGACCCTGTCATCATGATGCTAGCTCATTATTTTGCACACTAGTTGATGCAGTTTCTTCACAGTATCTTTGGTCTTTATATTTTGGTATATTTTTGCAGTTGCTGGTAGTAGTTTTTGTCCAAGGTGGACATTACACCATAGGCAAGTGGCAGAGCCGATACTGTAACCCAGAACCAGGACTTCTGGTGTCAAGGTCATAGCTCTTTGTATTCTTTGTTTTCAAGCATAAATGTAGACCTTGACTAATTGAAGCAAAAGAGAATATATTGAAAGGGGACTGGATACTGAGTAGCTCATAGAATTGAAGAAAGACAATTGAAAAACCAAGCCTTGGGAAGCCGAAGGACCAAGATGGTCCCAAACATCTAAGTAACAAGAGGTCACAGACCTTACCATTGGACATCATCATTGTCCCTCTGCAACCTTACTGCAAATGAGAATCCTCAGTAGAAAAAGGGCTTAATTCACTCATTCACACTTCTTCTGGGGGTTGGGGTAGAGGGATTTGATTGCCAGCCCTCTAAGACTTCTGCCTTGTGGAAGGGTGGCTCACCCAGAGAGCTGACAAAACTGGCATATGTCTAACACAGCCTCCTAGGACATTATCTCATCTTGTCATCTCCCCTCTGTGAGGTTTGAGAATCTTGTCACTTCAGCTGGCCTGGGAGCTCCTACCCCAGTTTCTTCCAGGAATTCCATACACAGTGCTGGTACACAGCCAAGACTTCATAAATGATCTTGGAAGGCTGCGTTAGGGAAATAGTCCCTGTTCTCAGGGTCTTAGACTTAAGACAAGCCTTTTGGCTTTGTTTGAATTTGCTTTCTCAGTAAAAACAAAAAGAAAAACAAAAAGCCAGACATCAAAACAGAGAGAAGAGAAAGGCCTTTCCCCACATGCATTCCCAGGTGCCCAGAGTTGGTGGTTTTGAGACGCTTGAGTGAGACAGGCAATCTCCCACTCAGTCCCTAATTAATTGATCACCTCCATCTGGTCAAAATGTTTACTGCTTCTGCCTACCCCTCAGCAGGGAGGAGTCCCTAGTTCAGCAAAGCAGCAAGTGTGAGAGGGAAAAACAACAGCCCCCACATAGCACATGTAGCACCACGTCTAACCCACACTACAGATGCGGCTCTATCTATATCCTCATCATCAATCAGCAGGTGATGAGGTGTAGGAGCCGTGCTGGGTCCCGTCACTGCCTGGGGCACTTTGCAGTGTCACCGCGTGCATTCTTCATCCAAGCTAAATAGAGTGCTGGGTGGGGTGCTGTTTCTTGCACTATTTACAAGCCCCTGGGATTTTTCCTTATCCCAAAGGACTGTGAAGGGAACGTGCGGACCTCAGCAATTTCTGCAGTGAAGTCATAGGGCGCTAGGAGGGCCACCTGAGCCTGGGAGATTAAACCCAAGGCCACTGAGCTTTAAAGATAGGGATGAGGTTAGGGCAGAAAAGAGGCAGGAAGAGGAAATTTGATTCTTCTAAATCTTACCTCATTTAAACATTCGTTTGGTAAAATTCCAATTATGCTTCTTGACAGAGCAGATTTTTACACTGTTCCAAATGTAAAAGTTGGAAAGAGGCTACAAATGAAAACAATTCGGTAACACCTCAAGCCAAAAATAAGCCAGAATCTCAGGCTAAGTGGAGTTCAAATGATCTGTAATCTAGAATCTAGATCAACCTTCCTCTCACACAGAAAACTCTAGGATGTGACACTGGAAAAATGATCTGTCATTTCAGAGGCACCACCTCCTGATTCTGTGGTCCTGGCATGTCAGCACCTGATTGTGGTCATCTGAAAAATGGGGATAGAAAGACCTGCCCCGGCTCCTCAGACAGCTTCTCTAGAGATGCAAGACGCTCTGATGTGAAGAAGAGCTCTTCAGAAGTGGGACAATGCTGGACGTGGATGTTGCGGGGTGTTTGGTGGCTTCTCAGTACTCATTGACCATGTCCACTCCCCTTCTCTTCATGCCCTATTTTTACTTCGCTTTCAAATGTCCTGCTCTTCACTTCTCACCACAGACTTCTTCGAGGTTCCTTTTCCCCGGGTCTAGGCCTTGGTTAAGATTTCCCAAAGGTATTTTCATGGATCTCTAGTCCCCAAAATGGCTCACAACTAAAGGAGGTTCTAAGAACAAATTGATTGGCTTGAGAAACAACAAGCGCCATGACCGCCTTTCAGAAAGTACAGCTCTCCTTAGGCTCTGGGAAGTCTTGCAGGAAGGAAGCTTGTCTACCTGTGCTCTTTAATTAGTTAGTACTTTCATAATTAATTCGACCACAGAAGCCATTGTTCAAATATTGCCTATTAATACCTCCCCCAAAATACAGCTTGGGAAATGTCCTAGATGATAATGACAATGATATGATGATGATGACGATGATGAGGCCCATTGATCAAATGCTTACTACATCAGAAATAAACACTTAATAACACTTAACTCTCAGGCATCCCAATGAGATGAGTGGCATTACCCATAGCTAGAAAGTGAGACTGATTGACACCCAGGTCTGGCTATTTCTGTTTTACAAATAAGGAAAATGAGATTCAAGGAAGGTAAGTATTTTGCCCAGTCTTATAGCTAGTGAGTAGTGGAGTTGGGCCATGAACCTGAGTCTTGTACCCAGGTCTGTCTAACTTTAAATGTCCCACTCCAGGCTCACACATGAGCCTGTGGCTTGGAAGCTGAGTTCACACCTGGCTTCACACTGGAGGGGCTTCTCAGGCATGGCCGCCCCTTGGGAGTCTATATGATGGAGGGTGGAATTGGATCGATGGGCAGCCAACCTAGTGTATGGCCCTCAGCAACCCATAAAACGGGACGGTCACACCCTCTGGAATCCATTGCAATGGGACAGTCACACCCTGTTGCTGGAAAAAATAGGAAACCCAGATTCAAGAGCCGGAGTGGTTTTGACCAGCGTGGTTTAACCAGGCAGCAGCCATGAAGACTGAAGTGCTCCAGAATCTGTCCTTTCAACAAATCTACCCCACCCTCCCAGGCCCAGAGCTTTGCTCCCGCATCCACAGTGCCCAAAGCTGCTTAGGTTGCCTGGCTGCTTTTCGCTAATTGAAACCTGTTGTGGTGCGTGTTGCTATAAACACTTGGCCAATTTGCATAAGTATGTGACATTATAAAAGTTCCTGAAAGATCTTATCCACATGGCTGGCACAGGGCCCAAATGAAAAGCCAGGTAGAAAGACAATGTGTGTGTGTTATTAAAAAAAAATAATAATCTTGTTTTTGTTCCTTGTGCAGGTGAACAGGGCAAGAAATGGAAAGCACATCCAATCCAGAGGCAGTTAGTATAGCCTGCTTTGTTTTGTTTTGAAATTATTTGAGTTATTTTTCTTGTACCTCCCAAGCTGCCTGTCACATGTGAAAAGCCGGATTGAGGCTGTTAAGATTGTACAAATGGGTCTGTGTTTTGCAGTGGAAGGTTCTGAGACTCACAGAGCAGGAGGAAGTTTGGAGATCACCATGTTCAGTGGTGTCATTTTACAGATGTGGGAAACTGAGGGCCTGAAATTTGCATGAGGCAGTCCAAGACTCCTGACTTCTATGCCGGGGCTCTCACACTTTCCAAAAACACTCCAGAATCAACCAATGTACTCACCGTCATTTTCAACAGAGTCAAATGCATTTAGATGTAACAAGACAAAATCCAAGCCTTCCCAAGCTCTGAGGTTGGTGAGCCCACGGCCTCCTGAAGCCCTCTGACCTGCCCAGCTCTCAGTCATGGTCGACCGTTTAGGACCAGCAGCCCTGAGCCAGGAGCTGGTGTGTTCTTTCACAGGCAATTTCTTTCAACCTTCTGAGCCCCTCTAGGAGGTGAGTCCTTTTCAGCTGTGGAAGTTAGGGCTGAGAGAAGTTAAATAATGCTCCTCAGTTACACACAACGGGAAAGCGGGGCCGTGATTGAAACACAGGACTGGCTCACTGCAAACACTGGTTTCATCACTTCGTAGGGTTGTTGGAACGATTGAGCAGGACAGCACCTATGAAGCGCTGGTACGGTGCCCTGCACACACTGGGTACTTCAAAAATGTCAGGTCTCACCCCTCATGTCTGTCCCGAGTCATCCACCACCAGCATTAACTCCAACAGAAATAATCTACAATATGCAGCCTTATTAACTCATGGTTCACCTAAAGTGACCTTTTCTACAGAGGGACTTGAAAACCTGGCAAATTCAGTTCAGCAGCCCCCAAACACTAATTTCACACATGTGCTCAAGCTTGCTGACACTTGAGGGGTTGGCTGGTGGTTTGCAACCAAGCAGACCCCCATTCAAGAGGCCAAGAAGCTGTTATATCTTCTAAACACTTAAAATTGACAAGGAGGGATGTTCATCCTGTCCCACCTCTTAGCCCATCATGAAAATTCTGCATCTGTCTCCATCGCAGACAGCCAAGTTTGAGCAATGTTCTTGTCATTGTGGCTGGTCCCTACCAACTGTCTCCATGCATGTTTCTGGAGGCCTCGAATTGAACAGTTAAGCAGCACGACAACTCGCTGTGTTGGAGAGTTTTAGTAAAGAGGGTGGAAAGGGAACAAGGAACTCAAGAAACCAGGGAGCCAGAGGTCATTCCATGACAACGGTCCACTTGTGTCTTTCCGCTGGTTCACCGTGGGGCTTTGCACACCTCACTCCAAACAGGGCAGCAGATCTGTTCTCCCTCCCATGCCGGTAACATCATGAGGGCCAAATAAGCTATGAGAAAAACCAGATTCTTCCTCCTCCCATCCTCACCCCTCCACCATGCAGTTACCTCCAAGGCAGGACACCTCAGCCTGAAGTCCAGTGTCCAGGGACAGAGGAGGCCTGCATCTGTGGGACAGGGGTGGGGAGTTGCAGCTGCAGGACCGTAGAGGTGGCGTCAAGGCTGATGGAAGGAAAGGGATGGTGGGAAGGGGAGGGGATGGGCGTGATGTTTACTGAGCACATACTACGGGCCAAGAACTTGACACTTCTAAGCTTTCTTAATCCCCACAGAAATCCTGTGGGGTAGGAATTATTATCTCCTTTGTACCAATGAGGAAACAGAGGGTCAGTAGGGTTAGGTAACTCACCTGAGGTCATATGACTCTGGAGGTGGAGCCAGCATTTGAATGCATGTCTTTTGATTTCAAATCTTAGCTTCTTTCCAGGAATACAGTCACCATGTGAGAGCAATTCCAAAGTGCTGACTCTGTTGCTTGTCCACGTGACCTTGTGACCCTCAGCCAGCTGCTTGCCTTCTCAGCTTTCTTACCTGCAAAATGGGGTTATATCTAGTGCCTACTTCCTAGGGTTGTTGTAAGAATTAGATGAGATATGCACATAAGGTGCTTAGTGCAATGCCCAACATGTTGGAAGAGTCCTGCAGATGTCTGCCATTGATTTTATCTTTGCGGCTGCTGCTCCTGCTGCCCTGGGAAGTCACTCTCCCTGTGCCTCAGTTTTCTCATCTGTAAAATAGGTGGATTGGACTGGAGATGCCTTATCTTTCCAGCAATAAAATTGTATTACTCTGCTTGGCATTCAGTTCAAGTTAATCTTCCCAACCAGCCTCCCCCTCAGGGCTCCCCTGCTGAGTTCCTCAGTTCTTACAGCATAGTTCTAACCCTGGCGCCCTGCTTGTTTTTGCCACTGTGTAATTCCTTCAAGCCTTCACTCCCACTCCTTACCTTCCTTGATTTATCTTTGCTTTCTTCTGCCAATTTGAATTCTATACTTCTTTCAAGGCCTAGATGAAAACTCAACTCTTCCATGAAACCACCTCTGGCGAACCCCGCCCTGAGATGATTTCCCTTCCATTTAAATTCCCTCGGCTATTATGCCCATGGTTGACTCACACTGCTTCCAAATGGTTTGTATTGTCTCACTGACTTCTGGTTGATTTAAACAAATTGCCTAAAAGTAAACTCCCCAAGGGCAAGGACCTCGTTGTCTACTCTGGTGTTGCCTTCGTGATGCCAGCACAGTCCTGGGTGAGTTGAGGTGACGCTGCGTGGGTCACCCCATCCTCCCTGGGTGACTGAGCACCTCTGGGGAGGGGGTTTTCTTCAGGTTGCCTAGGTCTGTAAGGGTAATTAAGAGATCACCTCTGCCCTCATGGAGTTTGCGGAGGGAAAGAAAGAGACTTGTAAATATAACCAATTGCAACGTAATATGATGAATTCTATTCCCATGGCATGGGGGAGGGTGGTCCCCTTTGTGCAGAGGAGACGAAGGCTTCTGCCAGCTCAAGGAGGAGCAAGAGTTCCCAGGGGGACGCAGGAGTGAACCCTGCACAGCGTGCACAGCGTGAGAAGACGCAGTACATCCTGGTGTACTGAGGTGGGCTAAAGGGTGTCTTTTAGGGGAGGGAAGCAGATCAGGGACAGTGGTAGGAAATGGAGTCAGAAACATAGCTTCTCCTTATCCAATAGCAGGTCCTTATCCCCTGGGCCCACAGCAAAAGACCATATCAAAATCAGAAAAGGAAGAGCTGTGTAAAGAGCTTCATTTGTTTATTTGGTATGAAAATGCCCCCTTAAAAAATCATGGTGATAATAGCAGTTGCTTGATGTTTATTTGTTTTCTCATTTCATTTTGTTTTCTTTTAACATCGTTACTTGACAAAATACAGATTTGGCAATTCTGTGTCAGCGGAAATAGTCCAGGTCCGTATTCTTGGAACTACTGCTCTGGGAGCTATTGAAATACATGGAAATAACAAGCAAGTGCAACATCGATGTAACTCAGGGGGACAGGTGAGGAGCTTCTAAATAATTTCTGCTTTTTGCTGATGAGGATAGCAGATGTGGCCAATGCTTGCAACGGGTGCTTTTAAAATGCAAAGCAGAGAGGTAGTCTGATGGATTTCGGTGGCTTTAATCCCTGTCCTCTCTTGTGAGAGGCTCACTCAGTGGCTCCTTCTTCTTTGTGCTTCTCTCCTCTCCTAGCTATTTCCATCCGCTGCTCCTCCCTCCCTGGGAGGGAATGGAATGTGTCCTTGTTCCTACAGAGCCTCTTGGGGGCAACTCTGACTTTATCACCAATCTTCCTGTCTTTCAAAGCAAGGGCTGACAACTGTGATTTCTCATCTCCAGGTGTGAAGGAAATTGCCCCTTGTAAGTGTCTGCACATCTCAGGCCCTTTCCCCCCCAGGGTGGCTCAGTGCCTGTCAGCTGAATTTGCACTAATGAGATTAAAGTCAGTATGTTGGAACTTTCCAACATTTTTGCCCAGATCAGCCCAAAATTCCTAAGGTAAGAACTGCCTGAATCAATATAGTAGTGATTTCAAATCTTAAACTGTCCCTTTCAGGGCATTTCAGTCATTTTATGGAAACAAGAGAGCAGTTGAGGGGGGCCCTGGAAACAAAAGTGTATAAACAGAGGTGCAGGGTGGGGGCTGAGGCTGGCTTCTCAGGTGGCAAAGGTATTTCAAGCCCTATATGGTAAAGTTCACTTTGCTTATTCCTTTCTCCTTTTAGTTGGGGTTTCACTCCACAGAGGCTTGTCCAAGGCCTCACAGCAGTTTTGCTGAAAAAGTAAGCAATCAGAACGAAATGGAGGGGTGTCCTGAAGGGCAAGGGAGGAGGCACACCCTGGACCTTCATGAAGAGAGTGAGACTCCTGGGGTTGATGACACAGGGGACATCAGGGGATGATTTTGAAATGGGTTCTCTAACCATCAGCCCCTGGAGAAGGGGATATTGAAGGCCTGGTGAGTGGGAAGATGGGGAGGAGAATTCACAGTTGTTGAAGTGATCATGGACTTAGAAAGAGTCTTGGAGAAACAGCAGATACCTGAATTCTTGTCTTAGCTCCATTGTGTGACTTTGGGCTAGTTATAGCATCCTTCTGGGCCTCAGTTTCCTTAGATCGAAATGAGGGCACAGCACCACCGACCTTCCTTCCATTCTCTTCTGAGACGCTAAGTGAAAGAGTCACGTTCCCTACTTTTGCTCCCTCCTGAGATGTGAGCTCCCTGAAGTCTGAGGCTGTAGCTGTGTCCTGAGCTGTGCTTTAGTTTGCTGGGGTCAGCAATGACCCTGCTGCAAACACATTGACAACAGCCCGTGGGAAGGCTAAGAACGGCCTGTGGTGATGGAGCACATTCTGCAAGCCAGGGCTCTAGAGCAAATGGTGCTACCAGAGGCAGCCCTATGGACTCGACTACAAGCTAAGCTTGCTTCAGGAGGCTGAAACACACACATACACACACACACACACACACACACACACACACACACGCAGAGTCCTCAGCCTCCTGTCCACCTCTAGGTCTTTGGTCCCACCCTCTGCTTATGGACTCCACTCCTTCTGAACTTTTTTCCAATTCCATCCATAGCCAAAGACCTTTCTCCATGATGATTCCTTTTCTTGTGTTGATTGCTGTTGTTGATGCATGCCTCCATATGTCCGCTCCCCACAATGTAAGATGCCCTTGACTACGTAAATGACTTCATTGTCTGCCAGAGTGGCAAGATGTTGGGTAGAAATCAGGAAGAAATTGTGGCACATGCTTGAACATAGAGGAACCTTGAGGACCTTATGCTAATTGAAGTAAGCTAGACAAAAAAGGACAAATATCACACAATTCCACTTACAGGAGGTACCTAGAGTAGTCCAGTTCATAAAGAAAGCAGAATAATGGTTTCTACTTTCATTGAATGGGGCCAGGAGAAAGGGGGTTGGGGAAGTCATCTTTTATTGGCTACAGTTTCCCTTTGGGAAGATGAAGAGGTTTTGGAGATGGTGGTGGTGATGATTGCCCAACAATGTTAATGTACTTAATGCTACAGAACTAATACATTTTTAAATGGTTAAAATGGTAAGTTTTATGTTATATTTAAATACTGAAATTTATATTTCACCATAAAAACTATGGAGGACTAAATTCCTGCACCAAAGAAACTGGTTTCGTCTTCTGGGCTTCTTCAGCCAGGTTGTCAAGTTCTGGAAGCCGACTAATCCTTTGTTTATTGTACTTTTTCATCAGGTCTGGTGACTTCCCATTTGCACAGTTAATAGGTAGAGTCTAGAGATACTGACACTGGGCTTGGTTTTGAATTTTCAATACTTTTTTGTACAGTAGTTATCCATGGTTCTTGACATCCATTGCCACACAGAAAAGTGCTTTGCTCAACAGTACAAGGAGGCAGTGATTCGGTGATATAGGACTCAGGTGAAGAGGAGGTGAATTTGCAGGGTGAAGAAGAGGACAGAAATAATGGGGTTGGTAGGAGTGTGGAGCCATGCTCTAGTGGCTCAAAGGGAAAGAGGACAGTGGACATAGAGACAGTAAGCGGGAGCTAAGGTTCCTGTGTAAGTGGGGGGCACACCCTCTTGGAGGCTGCCAGTTCCAAATGTGAATGACTCATAGGAGCCATCCACAGCATTGTAATTCCATCAATATCTAGGTTCATTGATATCTCAGGAGAATAATGTCTTCTTATCTCCTTACTCTCCATCTCTCTGGTTCCTATCAATCTATGTCACTTCCCATCACTGCTTTCCATTTGCGCCAAGGCTTGAGTGCCAGGGGCACCCTGCTAATTAATTACCTTGACCTGTGAGCACAGGTGTGCTCTTGTCAAGATCCCCATGCCTGGGGAAACATCAGCCTTTGGCTCCAACAGCATCTCTATTGGTCCAGGTTCTGAAAGCCTCTCACCTGGGACTCTTCTGGGACATTGGCTGTCCTCATTATCTCAATTAGCATTTCTTTTACACCTACTTTAGAGCAAGAAGTGACCTTGGAAATCATCTAACTCAGTGCTCCTCAAACATCAGTGTGCATGTGGGTCACTGGGGGATCTTTCTGGAGTGCAGGTTCTGATTCAGCAAGTCTTTGGCAGGTAAGGAGGGACCTGAGAGTCCGTAGATCCAACATATTCCCAGGTAGCGTCCATGCTGCTGATCCCTGAACCATACTTTAAGCAGCAAGAATCTAGTCTTGTGATTCTCAGCACTGACCACATGTTACAATCACCTGGGGAGCTTTAGCAAAACACAGTGGCCTGAGCTTTGCTCCTAAGAGATTATTTAGTTGGTCTAGGTACAGCTGGTCGTTATTTGTTTAAAAAGCTCACCATATGATTCTAGTGAGCACACTGTGTTGAAAGCTGGAGCTCTGATCAAATAGCTTGATTTTCCATCTTTCTCATTGAAATTGCCAAAAAATCTACCTTCACCATCCCACTTTGCCTCTCCTTGGCCTGGAATTTGATTTTCTATTGTGAGAAAATTACCTATTATGAAGTCTGCAACAATGAGAAATAACATTTATTGAGCATTTGCTATATGATAGGCATCATTCTAAATCCTTTACAATCTCACAATACCCATGAGTTAGATGCTACTATTACCATACTCATCTTTTTTATAGATGTGACAACTTAGCCACAGAGAAGTAAAGTAACTGGCCGGGTGCTGTGGCTCACACCAGTAATCCCAGCACTTTGGGAGGCTGAGGCAGGCTAATCACGAGGTCAGGAGTTTGAGACCAGCCTGACCAACATGGTGAAACCCTGTCTCTACTAAAAAAAAAAAAAAAAAAAAAAATAAAAAAAATTGCTAGGCATAGTGGCAGGCGCCTGTAATCCCAGCTACTTGGGAGGCTGAGGCAGGAGAATCGCTTGAACCTGGGAGGTGGAGGTTGCAGTGAGCTAAGATCGTGCCACTGCACTCCAGCCTGGGCAACAGAGTGAGACTCAATTTAAAAAACAAAGAAGTAAAGTAACTTGCTATTGGTCACATAGCTAGTAAGTGACAGAGCCATGATTGGTGCTCAGGAAGTCTGACCCCAGAGCCAACTCTCTTAACTATTGCGTGATTCGGCCTCCCTGTGCCATGCCAAAGATGTAGCAATGCTGGGTAATGAGGGAGGAAATGTATCCTTTTCAATCAAAACTTGCTTTTTATGTTGATGTGCTATTTTTTTTAACACATCAGGTTTTTTGGTTATTTGGTTTTTTGGTTATTTTTATGGATCAAGTTTATTTCCATTTCAAAAATCACCGATGATGCAAAGTTGTGTGTGTGCACTGCTTTTCTATTTTCTATTCTACCCATCCATGCAGCAGGCCTTTGCATTGGAAGGCTGTGCAACTGGAATACTGCTGTTCACTAAGGCATCCTGACCCACGTCCCGGATAACATCTGGGAAGGAGATGCTTGTGGGCCTTGGATTTCAAGCTCCACCTTCCCCTCCGATAGGGTTTGAAGAATTTCACAGGTTCCAATCTGGCAAGATTTATTTGTAGGGTGGCCTCTCACGTAATCTGCCTCATCTTTTTCAGTGGTCCCTTGGCATACATCCTTCCCTAACAGAGACATTCCCCTTAGCTCATATTTCAGCCCCCTACAGATTCATCTCAGATTCTAAGCCACATGGTTTAGTTGCCAGAAACACCAGAGGGTCTTGCCAATAGCGACTTGTCTGTCTCTTGTAGTGCAGTACACAGCACAGATCCAACAGAGTAAGAAACATTTCTAAACCATCAGTTTAAATAAAGCATCATGAAATGCTCCCAAAGCAAACATACTACAAGATCAGTGTGTTTGGCAAATTGCTAGTATAGCAGTTTGGATTTTATGCATTTATGACCCTCCTTTAGTGCAGACGATTAAGAATTGACTGGAGTATTCTCTCATTAAAAAGACGTAACTGGCCAGGGAATAATTTCATATGGTTCAATCTGAAAGAGAATTTCAAAGCTGGAGGTTTTTTGAGAATCCATCAGACCCTCCTTCAAACATCTGAATGCCTTTTATATCACCCCTATAAACAATTATCCACACTCTGCATGAATACCTCTCGTGTCAGGGAACTCATCACCTTACAAAGCAGTCACTTCTGTTTTCTGATATTCCTACCATTAATGTTCTTAGAATGAATTCAAACTAAGTCAATGAAATGTCTATGAGTCAACCCTAATTCTGCTTTCTAACGTCACATACACCCAAAATCTGGTTCCTCTTCCATTTAACAGCTTGCTTTAAGCAATTTCCAACAGTTCTTATAGCTTCCTGTGTTTTCTTTTTCTCCAAATGAGGTATCATTTTGAAGATCTCTGGCATAACAAGTCTTCTACTCCCCTGGTCTCTCCCCACATAGCTGAGCTCCGGTTAGAAGCCAGTCCCCTCCAGTGTGGAGTCAGGTGGGGCTGCTCCCTCTGCTTGCACACCCACTTTCTGTCACCAATATGTGCACAAAAGGATACAAATCAAAAGCACTGAGCTTCTGGTCAACCCTGGCAACTCAAGCCAACAGCTTCCCTATGAGCTCATGACATCCTCACACAGAGAAAGCAGCAGCTAGACCTTCACTCCTTTCACGACTGGTTTTGGTCAGGATGCAGCACTGCCAGATGATACCCAGCCGGTTTCATGACGGGCACGTTCTCTGTGTAGCCACAGTGTGAGGCTCTGAGAGGACAGCTGGGCCTCTCAATGAGCAGAGACCCCCAGAAGCCCCAGCAAACACCCAGGTTCCTGGACGCCTCCTTGCTGGGGTTTCTCTGACGCTTGGGAGGCAGCATCAGTTCTGGGAAACTTCCCTCTCCTTTTCAGACAAAGTGCAGATCAGACAGGCTGACTGCTCCTGCCAGGATCTCCCAGGATGCTACTCTTTCTGTCACTTGATTGTCTTCATTGAGGTTTCAAGGATCCAGAATGAGGGGTCTGTGTATTACCTGTCTTAGACTAAAAGAAATAGGCAGATTCCTTTTATCAGCTGAACAAACAGCTAGGCTCAGAATGAACCATCTCCTATTTCAAAACCCTCCTACCTGCCATGCTGGGACTGCTTGCTACCCGCAGCAGGGAGCTTCTCTGGGCAGGGCGTGCCTCCTGTGCTCAGGGCATCCACCCGTACAAGAGGGGTGGGGGCATTGCTCACTGTGCCCATGCCTCAAGCCAGGGGTGGCCAGCCAGCCAGCCCAGATTGTCCGCTGTGCTTCCTTACGAAAGCCCATGAAGTAAGTAAAGGTGACAGCCAATAAGCACATCAAGAGATGCTCAACGTCATTAGCCATCAGGAAGATGCAAACCAAGACCACCATGAGACACCACTTCACACTCCCTAGGATGGTGAAAATAAAAAAGACAGACAATAACAACTGTTGGTGAAGATATGGAGAAACGGGGACCCATAGATACTGCTGGTGGGAATGTAAAGGGGTGCAGCTGCTTTGGAAGCAGCCTGATTCCTCAAACAGTTCCTCAGAATGTTCAATATACAGTTACCATACAGCCCTGCAATCCCACCCCCAGATATATACCCAAGATAAATGAAAACATCTGTCCGCATAAAAACTTGTACGTGAATATGGCCAGATGCGGTGGCTCATGCCTGTAATCCCACCACTTTGAGAGGTTGAGGGGGGTGGATCACCTGAGGTCAGGAGTTCGAGACCAGCCTGGCCAACATGGTGAAACCCCATCTCTGCTAAAAATACAAAAATTAGCTGGGCATGGTGGTGCACACCTTTAATCCCAGCTACTTGGGAGTCTGAGGCATGAGAATCACTTGAACCTGGGAGGCAGAGGTTGCAGTGAGCCGAGATTGCACCATTGCACTCTGACCTGGGTGACAGAGTGAGACTGTCTCAAAAACAAACAAAGACTTGTACATGAATATTTATAGCAGCATTATTGGTAAGAGCCGAAAGGTGATGAATGGATCAACAAGAGGAATTTAGTATCATTGTACAGTGGATTACTGTTCAGCCCTTAAAGGGAATGAAGTGCCGACCATGCTCCAACATGGATAAACGTTGAGAACATCACGCTAAGTGAAAGAAGCCAGTCACAAAAGACAAGAGGTGGCAGGATCCCGCGAGTAGAAAGCCTTCCGACTCGGGAGGTCTGTAGAGCGGGAGGGCAGATTCGTGGTTGCTTAGGGCTGGTGCGGACGGGGGATAGGAAAGTGACAGCTGAAGGATGCAGGGCCTCGTTTTGAGGTGATTTTTGCACATATCTGTGAATATACTAAAAGCCACTGAATTGTAACTTTAAATGGGTGAATTGTAGGTATGTGACTTATGTATCAATGAAATTGTTAAAAATAAAAAGTAGCAAATTATCATAAGAACTTAAAATCAGTATATTGCCATTAATGTAACAATTGTAGGCCCTCCTGAGGAGGGTGATGTCACGGGCTGGGTGCCTCCTGCTCTCCACCTCGGTCTCCTCACCTCTGCAATGGGGGTCTCCTCACCTCTGCAATGGGAGGTGCCTATCTAACGTGCAGTGCCCTTTTTGCCTCTGCCCTGCATATTGGCCCCCATGCCACCCCCGTAGGGCTGTATCATCCTCCTAGTTCCTCAGGCGCTTTACGCAGAGTTCAAGCCAGGCTCTTCACCTTTCTCCAAACCTGAGGGCTGCTTCCCTGCCTCCGTGCACTTGTTCACACAGGCCGCTGTGGCTGTCCAGATCGGCATGTCCTTCGCAGCGCTGCTCAGTCTGTGGGGCGAAAAGAGCCCCGTGCCAGCCCAGCTCTGACTGGTCTCTCTGAGATCTCAGGCCCTTTCCGGCCTTGCTCTTCTGTCCTGGTAAAATGATGGGATTGGAGTATCAGCCTGTTGGACTATCAGCCTATTAGACTATCACCGCAGGGGTTTTCAAAAGAGCATAGCATGGTTAAATAAATGTTGGAAGCACTGGATTAAACAGGCTTACCTATCACAGGACTTCTTTTTCTTTCTTTTTTTTTGTTTTTGTTTTTTAAGATAGAGTCTCGCTGTGTCACCAGGCTGGAGCACAGTGGTTCAGTCTCAGCTCACTGCAATCTCCGCCTCCCGGGTTCCAGCAATTCCCTGCCTCAGCCTCCTGAGTAGCTGGGACTACAGGCACACGCCACCACACCGGCTAATTTTTGTATTTTCAGTAGAGATGGGGTTTCACCATATTGGCCAGGATGATCTCAATGTCTTGACCTCGTGATCTGCCCGCCTCGGCCTCCCAAGGTGCTGGGATTACAGGCGTGAATCACAGGACTTCTCAGAGCCTTCAGTATGGCAACTGTGAGCCACCAAGAGGGGGATATGATTTGCAACCTTTCCTAGCTTTTAAAACCATGCACACACACACCACGCACACACCATACACACACCACACACACACACAGACATACACACATACACATTTTAACAGAATATCTTGTCCCACAGAATAACACCTAGGAGCCAGGGTTTTCTAATGGTTTCTCGTGGACTCACACTTAGGAAGAACATTAGGGCTAAATGAGGTGTGGCTCTTGGACTTGAAGTAAATGCAGTTTGTAGAGAAGACAAGATTTACATTCACGAAATGACTAAGGAGTAAGAAAAATTGTAATGTGGCAGACTTTCCTTGACCTCTTGATTTAGAATTTCCTTTGTTCTCTGCGCCCGAGGAATCTTTACTCTCCCTGTCTTAACACTCATCGATCACACTTCCAGTTCTGTGTTTAATCTGCCTTCCCTGCTCGATCGCAAACTCCGGGATTCAGGGACTGAGTTTTACTTCCCGTCCTATCATCAACACCTAGCGTAACACTGACTGGGCACTTCCTAATACGGTATAAAGTGAAGAGTTGAATGGAATCTAGATTGTGAAGTTCAATCTTTGTTGGACTCTGTGTCAGAGGTCAATTGCTAGAGAATTCAGAGATGGGAGAGCTTCACCCAGGGGATCAGACTTGAGAGGGACCTGCACCATTCGGGAAAGAGTAGAGGAAGGGAGAAGGCATTCCAGGGAGAGCACAGCAAGGGCAAATGCAGAGGCCAGACCGAGTGCCACCTGTGCCCAGAAGAGTGATTGCCCAGCACAGGGCCGTGGGCTCAGAGCACGCTTGTTGAGCTCAGTTCCCGGAGGCATTTCCACTGCTGGCGTTGGGAGGAGGAAAAAGGGAGGAGTGGAGAAACCAAGGAGGGGAGGTCGCTTCATTCAGTCTCCTCTCTATGTCACACTCCAGTCATCCACCTCAAGGCCAGGCTGAGGTCCCACACCGGGACCCAGTGCTGGGGGGGCCAGCTCCGTGTGTGGCTCTTGCTAATGGGACTTCAAGCTGTCAAGATGCCTGGAGCATCCAGGAATGCACAGTAGACCAGCTGGCAGGCTTGGCAGGTTCATCGTGTTGGCAAATGGAGGGTTGAGACAGTAATTAGTCTCATCACAGGGAACCCTATGGCAAGAAAATGAGAAAGGCCATCAGCTTTGCCAGTGGAAATTATGCCCCACAGAGAAAGCTCTCCTGTCTTCAGTCTTCCTCCGTGTGTGACTCAGCACCCCTGCCTACAACTAAGAAGCCTGCTCACCTGCCCTTTGTCCAAAACGGCCGTTGCCGCGCTACTCCATGGTGCAGCAGCCGGCCAAATGCAGCCACCCTGAGCAAAGGCACCCGTTCTCAGCTCCACCTCTGGCCAGCTGTGTAACCTTGGAGAAATTACAGTCTTTAGTCCTGGGCCTGGAGCAGAGTAGGCACTCAATAGATGTGGCTATTAACAACAATACTATCATTATACTCATTGGTGCACACAACTCGTAAAACAGACAATAGTGGTTTAGGGCAGATCATTTTTTAGGTGTTTATATCTGTGTTTATTTGTCTATCCTGATACAAGATCTCTGGATCAGAGAAGAGAAGTTTTACTTAAGCACAGTGCATGTTAGTAATGCCTGTTCCCTGTACCCCAATTCCTCAGGAGACCATGACTGAGGGCCAGATGTTTACCTCCCTGTGCAGTGAAGCTTACGCCACAGGAGAGGATTCCCAACATGAGGAGACTTAGAGCTTATATGAGGCAGCTGCCAGGGAGTTGAAGAGGGAGAGATCTTCGCTCAGGAATGTAAACAAATTATTTGTGTGTGTGTGTCTGTGTGTGTGATGGAGTTTCCCTCCTGTTGCCCAGGCTGAAGTGCAATGGCATGATCTCGACTCACTGTAACCTCCGCCTCCTGGGTTCAAGCAATTCTTCTGCCTCAGCCTCTCGAGTAGCTGGGATTACAGGCGCCCACCGCCAAACCCAGCTATTTTTGTATTTTTAGTAGAGATGGGGTTTCGCCATGTTGGTCAGGCTGGTCTCAAACTTCTGACCTCAGGTGATCCACCCACCTTGGCCTCCCAAAGTGCTGGGATTACAGGCATGAGCCACTGCACCCAGCCAGAAATATAAGCAAATTCTTTCTGGAGAATTATCTCTGGGCCAGGTCTCTAGGTCTGTTACCAGTAGAATGTAAGCAAATGGCTTCAGGCAGAAAAAACCTTTAAACTTCCCCAGAGCAATTCATTACCTCTAACTTCCAAGCCATGTTTAACCATTCAATCGTCCTTTAACCCAGGTTACCAGCACTCTGTTCAGAAAGCCTGGAACATGCAAACATGTGAAAATGTTGATGGGTTGTTGTCTCTCACTTTCTCTGAGCAACTGGCAGCTTAAGATGAGTTTTGAATGCTCTCCCCTCAACATCCCTATGTGTGTGTGTGCGCAGATATTTGTGCACGTGTGTGTATGTGTGCAAATAGTGCTGATCTTCGCACATGTGGGTGTATGCATTTTGTGGGAACTCATGTATGTGCAGTGCCTGGAGGTGGATCAAGGTTTCTATGTAGAAGAAAGACTGGGGGGGGTGCATATGAAATGCAGGCTGTGAACCCACCAAGAGCACAGGGTGGGAGGAAGGTACGCTGAAGCAGAACCCCAGGTTCCTGACTTCAACACAACTAGTCACACGACTCTGCACAGCCCCTTATTTGTGTATCAGTCTTGTTCTCTCTGAAATATGGATGATTTCTATCCGTCATGCCTGCCTCACAAAGGCTGATGAAACTCAAGTAAGATAGTAGATGTGAAAGCACTTTGAACAGTATACAAAACAAATCAAATGCAAGCTACTATTAATGGTGCTTTGCCACAAAATTCTGGTTATAACGTGCATAAAGTGCACAGTACAGTATCTGGCACATGGTAGGTACTCTATAGATGCCAGTTCTCCTTCTGCCACCTTCTGCACATAGAGGATATTAATTATGTTGGATGCATGGAGGGGAGGGATGGGTAGAGGGATGGAGGTCTTTGTTAGTGCTCCTCCCTCTGAGTTGCACACAAGTAGCTTTGCACAGAGTATGTGGTTTCCTTGGACCTTGGCTTCCATAACTGTAGGATGAGGGCAAAATTCTCCCAATATGCCCAATTCAGTTTCCTGACCTAGTGTAGAATCTATCATCTCAGAGCGGGAACAGGAGTACTGAGAGACAAAGTGATGGGGCAGTTAGCGTGGCTTTTCCTTCCAGAATAAAAACGGTAGGAAGAATGGAATAGAAGACTAGAACCTGTTGTTGGAGTTGAAGGCACCCAGGGTGTTTTCCTTGAGTGTCTGCTCTGTGCTAGGACTCGGGTAGCACGTCACTCCCTGACGTCCAGAGGTTGAGTCTGACGAGGAAGACAGACGTGAAATGAGTGCCCCAACAAAGGCCAGTGAGTCTGGCAGGAGACTCAGTGCGTCTTTATTTCAGCCTGGTCCTCCTCACTCCGGGGCACGCTCCTGTTGCTGAGTGAACCACAGCACGCTCTCTTTGTCTATTGCTTTCCAAAGGCCAGGGGACCTTCTTGGATGACTCAACTGGGGAGGATGGGAGAGAGGCAACAGCTGTGAGATGGGGTGGGGGCCCCCCAGGCTGGGAAGCTGATGGAGCTCTGTGCGAACTACAAGTGGAGTGAGCTGGAAGGCAGGAGCACCTTAGCAGCCAGTAGCTTTGCGGGTGCATGGGGAGGATGGGCTTCCCAGCCTACACGGAGATTCTCAGGCCCAGTCACAGTGTGGAAGTTGCAGGACCACCTGACTCCAAGGGACCATGGGGACTTACATGATGGAGATACCGGGGCTTACAGTGTAGGGTAGGCAGAGCAACACTCCTCTATTCCTCACAGGTACTCACGTCCTAATCCCTGGAATCTGTGAATATGCTACCTTCCATGGCAAAAGGAGATTTTGCAGATGCAGTTCAGTTAAGGACATTGAGATGGGGAGATATTCCTGGATTATCCAGGCAGGCCCGAGATCATCACAGGGTCTTTATAAGTGGGAGCCTGAGGCAGGGGAATCACAGTCACAAAGAGAGTTAAAGATGCTCAGCTGCTGGCTGGGCGCGGTGGCTCATGCCTGTAATTCCAGCACTTTGGAAGGCCGAGGGGGTTGGATCACGAGGTCAAGAGATCGAGACCATCCTGGCCAACATGGTGAAACCATGTCTCTACCAAAAATACAAAAATTAGCTGGGAATGGTGGTGCGTGCCTGTAATCCCAGCTACTCAGGAGGCTGAGGCAGGAGAATCACTTGAACCTGGGAGGCGGAGATTGCACTGAGCTGAGATTGCGCCACTGCACTCCAGTTTGGCGACAGAGTGAGACTCTGTCTCAAAAAAAAAAAAAAAAAAAAAAGAGGATGTTCAGCTGCTGTTTTTCAAGCTGGAGGAACGGCCATGGGCAGGGAATGGGGAAGCTGGAAAAGAGAAGAAATGTCCCGGAGAGGCTCCAGAAAGGATGCAGCTCTGCGGACACCTTGATTTTAGACCAGTGAGAGGCGTGTTAGACTTCTGACCTCCAGAACTGGAGAATGATTATGTGTGCTGTTGTGCATCCCTACATTGTGCTAATTTGTTAGGGCAATCACAGGAAACTCATACAGTGGTGGAACAAGAAACAGGCTCTTCCTTTCTCTGGCATCACGTGAGTCCTCATGATTTCCGTGCACTGCAGGGTGAGTACCAGAACCTCCCTGCCGACCTCTGACTCTGCATCATATCAATGTGAGTTGACAATTATTACGAGCTTTCTCGTGCCAGGTGTAATATGATGTTTAACATACTCTTCTGACCTGGTGTTGAGTCCCTGGCTGGAGGCTGGTCCGCTCCCCTTCCACACCTCAACACTTCCCTTATTGGGCTCTCACAGCCCTGGCCATTGTGTGCCCACCTTAACTGCCCCAGAGCCAGGCCCTTGACAACCAGGGACAGCCCAATCCTACACCCACGTGCCTCTCCCACCTCACCTTAACCATTCCCTCCTGTGGCCACAATCGAGGTGCTTGATTGCCCCTGATCCTGGTGACTGACCCCGTGCTTCCCCGAGTGGCCCTACATGGCGTCCTCTGTTTGCCCCCAGGGACCTGTGAGTATTAAAAAACTGTAAAACTCGTTCCAGTTTCTCTCTTGATCTGCATCTGGCCTCACCCTACCTCACCCGAGTTAATGCGGCTGAAACCCCAGGCCATGCTCTAAGCCCTCGTGTCTCCTCGTGGGATCCTTAGCACAGCCCAAGGAGAGACCTTGTTGTTATCCCCACTCACTGTGAGGAAGCCAAAGTAAGGGGAGGTGACACGACTTGCCCAAAGCCACACAGCTGCCGTGGGGCAGAGCTGGAGCCCAAAACCAAGTGGCCAAGCATGAGAGTGAACTCCTCACTGCACACTCTGCTGCCCACAGTTACGGGGACAGCACCGCCACCAACCTAGCAGGATGGACTCTCCAAATTGGGTTGATTTTGACTTAAAGAAATAAGGTACTAGGACGTGTCTAGCACACGCACTTCTGAATTAAATTTCCACCCTCCACAAGCATCATCAGGTGGAGGCTAGGATGAGCTGCAGCTGGGGAAGCTCATCAAGCCCAGGTCTTCCCAAGAGAGTAAGGCAATTGAAAACATCTTATCTACATTTAATTAAATTAGACATTCCTGGTGCAGCTTCGTGCCCCCACACAGCTGACTGGTTTAAAATAACCTCTAAGATTGGCCTCCTTTGACTGTTCTGGCCAAAGCGCTCAGGGGTAGGGGCTGAAGGTGTCAGTTTGCCCAGAGGTCCCTCCTGAGACAGATGGATTCATCAACAGTGCTTGGCTTTGAGAGGAGTGGGCTGGAGAAGACTCCGAGGACACCCCTGTTTCCTCAGTGCTGCGGTGAGGTGAGTGTAGCTCTGCCACAGTCAGAGCCAGCCTACCGGCCCCTCCCAAGCTGCTGCCATGATTTCTGGGTGACCAGAGCTCATCCCATCTTAGCCTGGGCACCTCCAAACAGAGCCTGAGACCAAAGCTTGCATGCAAGTGGTTAGGAATGAGATTCCAGCAAGCAGGAGAGACAGATGGGGAGTAAAACAGGGGAGAAGTGAACCCTGATGGAAGAGTGTCTTAGGGGTTGGCCGCTTCTCAAGGTGACTGGAGTGCATTCCTCTGTGGCCTTCAGAGGAGCCTCATGAAATGTCTACAAAGAGTCCACCGGGGGGCAAAATGCAAAGCGTTTCTCTGTCGGCCCCTGTCTGCCACTGGTTAAGGCCTTGACCGATGCTCCGTGCTCCAGGAGCTCCGTGCTCCAGGTTGCCTGCGTGTGAGTGTAGGGTGGGTAGTGGAAGTTCCAGGTGCAGACCTAAGGTGAGGCCCCATCAGATTGGACCGGGGCAAACCTCGTCTAAGTCTGTCTAGAACTATTGCCACGGCCATGACTGGTTAAGATGTGGAGCCAAACACACACCATGAAATACTATGCATAAAAAGGGTGAGTTCGTGTCCTTTGAAGGGACATTGATGAAGCTGAAAACCATCATTCTCAGCAAACTATTATAAGGACAAAAAAACCAAACACCACGTGTTCTCGCTCAGAGGTGGGAATTGAACAATGAGAACACTTGGACACAGGGCGGGGAACATCACGCACTGGGGCTTGTCGGGGAGTGTGGGCTGGGGAAGGGATAGCATTAGGAGAAATACCTAATGTAAATGATGAGTTGATGGGTGCAGCAAACCAACATGGCACATGTATACCTATGTAACCTGCATGTTGTGCACATGTACCCTAGAACTTAAAGTATACTGATAAAAAAAAGTCTCTGGAAGCATACGCAAGAAAATATAATACTGGTTAACTCCTGGGAGGAGAAATGGATGACTATGGAAGATACACCTTTCATTGAATAATATGAATCATATTAAGGTATTATTCATTCAAATATAATTGAAATTAAAACTGAGCAAATATATTTAAGACACAAAGTAGTTTTTGTGAATCTTAAAAAAAAAAAAAAAAAAAGACGTGGAGCCAAAATTATTTCTGAAGTTGTGCCCAAGAGGATTCCAGTGCCTGTGTGGACTGTGAAGACCTCAGTGACTAAAGGGCATTGCAGCCTCTGCATGTCCAGCAGGGATAGGGGGCTGTTACCAGAAGCACAGCCCATTTCACCCTGACCCAAGCCCAGTGCTGACTAGCAAACTGGGTATCCAGGATATGTAGGGGCAGGAAACTTCCACTCCTTCCCTCCCCACACACCTAGAGTTCCTGGCCCCAAAATACCTTTGGAAGGTAACCCTGGCTGGGGAAGCGTTCATGGTTCCTGCACGTGCTCTGCCTATTGTTGAAAGACAGGGTGCACTGCGAGATTCTTCCCAGCTAGACCCCAAAGTTTACATAACTTAGAACAGAAGGCCACCACCAAAAAGCATTTACATGTTGTTGTATGAAGTATCTTTACGTCTTTTTTTCATCTTCACACCAAATCCCATGAAGAAGGAATTATAGACTTTATCTTACAGACAAGCTGACTGGGCCTCGGGGCAGTTCACTGATCTCTTCAAGATCCCAGAGCCATTGAGTATAGTAATGCTGGAAAAGCAATTTGGTTCATCTGGTTTCAAGTCTGGATGCTTCTAGAGCATATGTCGAGTCTAACTCAACACCTATTTTATCCTACTGGTAGACTATAAGCTCCTTGAGAGCAGGGATGTTTATTTGGCTCACAGAGCAGATATTCAACCAGCACTAGTTGAATGCATGTTGCAAATGAGTTTCTGCTCAGACCATGAGCTCTTTAAACCAGTAATGTATCTTTGCATCCCTGGTACCCAGCATATAACAGGTGCTCCACACTGCACTGAATACATGTAGAGATAAATGAAGCACCCTGGTGATGCTCTCTCTTTTGAAACAATTTCCCACACTCACAGAAAGTTTCATGTACGATACAAAGAGCTTCTCGCCTGAACCATCTGAGGCCCATCACCCCAAGTTCCTCAGTGTTTCCTCCCAAGCAAGGATATTCCCCCACACAGCCAGAACACAATCAACACCAGGACATTAGCATTGCTGCATTATAACAGGTGTTGTCTACTCCTTATACACCAATTGAGTTTCAATCATTGTTCCAATAATGTCCTTTAAGAAAGAATCCAGTCTAGGATCCCACCTTGCATTTAGTTGTCATTATCTCTTTCCTCTTCTTCACGCTGAAACAATTCCTTAGTTTTTTTCTTGACTTTCATTACCTTAACACTTTTGAAGATTACAAGCCAATTTTTCTGTTGAATGCACTCCAGTTTGGGTTTGCCCGATGGATCCTCTCGGTGGGGTTCATGTTATGCATCCTTGACAGGAATGTGAAGGTAGGATGCTGGGTCCTTCCTATTAAACCTTGTCAGAGTGACAAAAATGTAAATATGTCTCATTTCTGATAATGTTTCTTTTGATTATTTGATTAAGGTTGTATCTGCCAGCCTTCTCCATGTGAACTAATTCTTTTCCCTGTTGTAGGTAATAATGAGGAGAAGGGATTTGAGACTATCAATATCCCATTCCTCATCAAACTTTAGTTTTATTCCTTTATCTATTTATATCCATTTGGATGCAAGGTTTCGTATTTTTCCCCCCAGGTTAAAATCATTACTATTGTAGGGGTAGAAAGGGCAAGATTCCTTTCCTTCCCATTATAAGGATCACTGCTGACACCCCTATAACAGATAGCAAAAGAAAAGCGTAACAAATATATTTGGCCATAGTTTTATGTGACATAGGACACTTAAAAATGAAGGTGCAAAGATACAAGGGAAGCTATTCGATTTTATGCTTAGCTTCGATGAAGCAAGGACAGCTGTGTAGAAATGTGATCAGATGGAAAGGGTATGAGCTGATGGTCACAAACAGTGGGGAAACCCAGCAGGGCCTGTCTGGATTCTTGTTGGCCTCTTTGTTGTAGCATTTCTTCCTCCTGGATATGGGGTAGGACTTTTCTGGAATGAGGCTCTTCATTTCTTCATGGACAGCTGTTGCATAGAAAGGTAGGAAAGGTTAGAGTAATATTTTCAGGCTTTATGGCTGGCTTTAGGGAAAAGGGGTTCTGGCTTCTATAACCCACCTTGAGGAAGAGGAATTCTGATTTCCATGGCTTCCTTCATGGGAGGATGAGGGGCGAGAGACAGATGGGCAGGAGAACATCAAAGAGAAACTTTCCTTCTGAGGCTGAGTCTCAGGACTTCACTTTGGGATATTGTTTTCTGGGCCCAACCACTATTACTATTTATTTTATGCTCAAATTGTCCCAGATTTGGCTAGTGGGAACCTTTTCAATATGGTTCCTGTGTCCTTTAGACAAATCCTCATTCTTCACTGGGTACCTCCCGACTTTCTGGCACAAGATGATCCAGGTTCTTCCTGTACTTTCCTGGCCCCAGGAATCATGCATTTCTCCAGTAAGCCCTGGTTTCTTTTACTGATGAGTGGTATTTAGTCACCAAGATCTGGGTGCTAAGTGTGCTCATTGCCTTTGAGTGTCACTGCCCTCAGGCCTTCTCAGCAGATAGAGTGAGGAGAGGACATGCATACATGTGCATGTGCACACATACACCCACACTTATATCTGTATTTCCACATCTATGTATTGGCAACCATGAATTAACTCCAATACCAGTGTCTTCAGTCTAACACCATAGAGTTCATTCTTATTTTCTCCTTTCCATATTCAAAGCCGCCTTCTCCAACAGTGAAAACACTGTCTCCCACTATCCTTAATGTACTGTTTTATTTGATCAGTCCCTCTGTATGCAACCAATCTCCAGTTGTGGCTCCTTCTCCTTCCCCATGCAAATGCTCTTCCATCCCACTCAGACTCTGCTGTCCTGTGCTAGGTCACCCCTCCCCATATGGGTGCCCTTCTTACCCTGCTCAGGCTCCAACTCTGCTCTGAGCCACTGCAGCTCACTACCCGTTGTCCCTACCCCTACATTGCATGGATACCTACCTCCTACAGCCGTCCTAATGCTTTTAGTATTAAATTGTTCAGGAAAGGAAAAAGAGAAGGAAGAGCCCTACAGGTGCCTTATGAGTGAGAAGGTGGACTGCTTCCACACCCTCCACTCTAGGTTTTACAAGGACAGAAAGCAGACTGGTGGGAAGAGTAAAGACAGATACCTGCCAACAAGCAAAGCTGATTGAGGGTGGTAGACATCAGGATACCTTTGGAGTGGGAGGAAGATGTGAAAAGGATACAACATGGGATTCTAGGGTGTTAATAATTTCCTAGAATGTAAATGCCATTGGCAAGTGAAGTTACAAATAATGACACATGATGTATAGGCATGGATTATGGCAGGAGAGACCAAAGCTTTCCTACTTAACACACACAAGTTTGTGATAAAATCATGTTTCAAATCTGGAACCTGCACAGCCAGCCATTTTACAGATAAGGAAACTGAGGCCGGAGAGAGTTGATGATGGTTCAACAGATGAGAGCTCAGGTTTCCTGACTCTTAAACAGGACTCTTTCCACTACAGTTTCAAAACTAATACATTTTTTCTCATACATTTTTCTTAAATTTTCTACCATCAAACTCTTGTCTCAAGTCTTCTTTACTCCAGTCCATCTAGCCTTGTTGTAAGATAACTTTTTGTGTATACATTACATAGGTAGAGAAAAGTACACAAATCCTAATTGTTCAGCTCAATGCATTTTCACACACATCCATGTAACCACCACCCAGATCAAAGAACAGAACAGTTCTAGAATCCAGAAGCTCCCCACGCTCAACTCCCAGTCATTACCCACCTCTTCCGAAACATAATACTGTCTTTTATCGTCATTATTTGGTTTTACCTGTGTTTGGAATTTGTATAAATTAAATAATGGTATATGTATTTTTGCATGTGTGTTTGGTTTCCTGCACTCAACATCAGGTGTAAGATTCACATTATGCAAATAGCAATAGTTCACTCATTTTCATTGTAGAGTTTTCCATGGTATGACTATGCCACAATTTATTTGTCGACTCAATTTCTGATAGATCTTTGGAGTGTTTATGGTTTTGGCTGATTACAAATAGCACTGCTGTGAACTTTCTTCTCCATGTTTTTTTTTTTTTTTTTTTTCTATATCCAGCAACCTGGCTAAACTACACAATAATTCCAACATATGTAGCATTTCTGTTGGGTATAAAAAGTTAGGAGTAGAATTGCTGGGTTATATGGTATGATCATGGTCGGTTTTAGTAAATACTGCCAGTTCTCCAAAGTTGTTGCATCAATTAGACCAGCAGTGTTGAGTTCCACTTTCTCCATATCTGTGCCACTGCTTGATATTTTCAGTCTTAAATTTTAGCCACTCCTGGTGGGTATGTTGTAGGACTTCACTGTGATTTTAATTTGTATTTTCCTGGTGATTAATGGGATTGTGTCTCTTTCTATTTTTTTTTTTTTTTTTTTTTGAGACGGAGTCTCGCTCTGTCGCCCAGGCTGGAGTGCAGTGGCCGGATCTCAGCTCACTGCAAGCTCTGCCCCCGGGGTTCCCGCCATTCTTCTGCCTCAGCCTCCCGAGTAGCTGGGACTACAGGCACCCGCCACCTCGCCCGGCCAATTTTTTGTATTTTTTAGTAGAGACGGGGTTTCACCGTGTTAGCCAGGATGGTCTCGATCTCCTGACCTCGTGATCCGCCTGTCTCGGCCTCCCAAAGTGCTGGGATTACAGGCTTGAGCCACCGCGGCCGGCCCCATATATTCTTTATACCTATCCTATGTATTGTCAATATCTTCTTCTCCTCTATTACTTGTTCAATGGTGTCTTCTAATAAATCAGCATTCTTAACATTATGTTGTCCACAGATTCTTTTTTTTTTTTTTTTAAATTTATTTATTGTTATTATACTGTAAGTTGTAGGGTACATGTGCATAACGTGCAGGTTTGTTACATATGTATACTTGTGCCTTGTTGGTGTGCTGCACCCATCAACTCGTCATTTACATCAGGTATAACTCCCAATGCAATCCCTCCCCCCGCCCCCCTCCCCATGATAGGCCCCGGTGTGTGATGTTCCCCTTCCCGAGTCCAAGTGATCTCATTGTTCAGTTCCCACCTATGAGTGAGAACATGCGGTGTTTGGTTTTCTGTTCTTGTGATAGTTTGCTAAGAATGATGGATTCCAGCTGCATCCATGTCCCTACAAAGGACACAAACTCATCCTTTTTTATGGCTGCATAGTATTCCATGGTGTATATATGCCACATTTTCTTAATCCAATCTGTCACTGATGGACATTTGGGTTGATTCCAAGTCTTTGCTATTGTGAATAGTGCCGCAATAAACATACGTGTGCATGTGTCTTTATAGCAGCATAATTTATAATCCTTTGGGTATATCCCCAGTAATGGGATGGCTGGGTCATATGATACATCTAGTTCTAGATCCTTGAGGAATCGCCATACTGTTTTCCATAATGGTTGAACTAGTTTACAATCCCACCAACAGTGTAAAAGTGTTCCTATTTCTCCACATCCTCTCCAGCACCTGTTGTTTCCTGACTTTTGAATGATCGCCATTCTAACTGGTGTGAGATGGTATCTCATTGTGGTTTTGATTTGCATTTCTCTGATGGTCAGTGATGATGAGCATTTTTTCATGTGTTTGTTGGCTGTATGAATGTCTTCTTTTGAGAAATGTCTATTCATATCCTTTGCCCACTTTTTGATGGGGTTGTTTGTTTTTTTCTTGTAAATTTGTTGGAGTTCTTTGTAGGTTCTGGATATTAGCCCTTTGTCAGATGAGTAGATTGCAAAAATTTTCTCCCATTCTGTAGGTTGCCTGTTCACTCTGATGGTAGTTTCTTTTGCTGTGCAGAAGCTCTTTAGTTTAATGAGATCCCATTTGTCAATTTTGGCTTTTGCTGCCGTTGCTTTTGGTGTTTTAGACATGAAGTCTTTGCCCATGCCTATGTCCTGAATGGTACTACCTAGGTTTTCCTCTAGGATTTTTATGGTATTAGGTCTAACATTTAAGTCTCTAATCCATCTTGAATTAATTTTCGTATAAGGAGTAAGGAAAGGATCCAGTTTCAGCTTTCTACTTATGGCTAGCCAATTTTCCCAGCACCATTTATTAAATAGGGAATCCTTTCCCCATTTCTTGTTTTTCTCAGGTTTGTCAAAGATCAGATGGCTGTAGATGTGTGGTATTATTTCTGAGGACTCTGTTCTGTTCCATTGGTCTATATCTCTGTTTTGGTACCAGTACCATGCTGTTTTGGTTACTGTAGCCTTGTAGTATAGTTTGAAGTCAGGTAGCATGATGCCTCCAGCTTTGTTCTTTTGACTTAGGATTGTCTTGGAGATGCGGGCTCTTTTTTGGTTCCATATGAACTTTAAAGCAGTTTTTTCCAATTCTGTGAAGAAACTCATTGGTAGCTTGATGGGGATGGCATTGAATCTATAAATTACCTTGGGCAGTATGGCCATTTTCACGATATTGATTCTTCCTATCCATGAGCATGGTATGTTCTTCCATTTGTTTGTGTCCTCTTTTATTTCACTGAGCAGTGGTTTGTAGTTCTCCTTGAAGAGGTCCTTTACATCCCTTGTAAGTTGGATTCCTAGGTATTTGATTCTCTTTGAAGCAATTGTGAATGGAAGTTCATTCATGATTTGGCTCTCTGTTTGTCTGTTACTAGTGTATAAGAATGCTTGTGATTTTTGCACATTAATTTTGTATCCTGAGACTTTGCTGAAGTTGCTTATCAGCTTAAGGAGATTTTGGGCTGAGACAATGGGGTTTTCTAAATATACAATCATGTCATCTGCAAACAGGGACAATTTGACTTCTTCTTTTCCTAACTAAATACCCTTGATTTCTTTCTCTTGCCTGATTGCCCTAGCCAGAACTTCCAACACTATGTTGAATAGGAGTGGTGAGAGAGGGCATCCCTGTCTTGTGCCAGTTTTCAAAGGGAATTTTTCCAGTTTTTGCCCATTCAGTATGATATTGGCTGTGGGTTTGTCATAAATAGCTCTTATTATTTTGAGGTACGTTCCATCAATACCGAATTTATTGAGCGTTTTTAGCATGAAGGGCTGTTGAATTTTGTCAAAAGCCTTTTCTGCATCTATTGAAATAATCATGTGGTTCTTGTCTTTGGTTCTGTTTATATGCTGGATTATGTTTATTGATTTGCGAATGTTGAACCAGCCTTGCATCCCAGGGATAAAGCCCACTTGATCATGGTGGATAAGCTTTTTGATGTGCTGCCGGATTCGAGTTGCCAGTATTTTATTGAGGATTTTTGCATCGATGTTCATCAGGGATATTGGTCTAAAATTCTCTTTTTTTGTTGTATCTCTGCCAGGCTTTGGTATCAGGATGATGTTGGCCTCATAAAATGAGTTCGGGAGGATTCCCTCTTTTTCTATTGATTGGAATAGTTTCAGAAGGAATGGTACCAACTCCTCCTTGTACCTCTGGTAGAATTCAGTTGTGAATCCATCTGGTCCTGGACTTTTTTTGGTTGGTAGGCTATTAATTGTTGCCTCAATTTCAGAGCCTGCTATTGGTCTATTCAGGGATTCAACTTCTTCCTGGTTTAGTCTTGGAAGAGTGTAAGTGTCCAGGAAATTATCCATTTCTTCTAGATTTTCCAGTTTATTTGCGTAGAGGTGTTTATAGTATTCTCTGATGGTAGTTTGTATTTCTGTGGGGTCGGTGGTGATATCCCCTTTTTCATTTTTAATTGCGTCGATTTGATTCTTCTCTCTTTTCTTCTTTATTAGTCTTGCTAGTGGTCTGTCAATTTTGTTGATCTTTTCAAAAAACCAACTCCTGGATTCATTGATTTTTTGGAGGGTTTTTTGTGTCTCTATCTCCTTCAGTTCTGCTCTGATCTTAGTTATTTCTAGCCTTCTGCTAGCTTTCGAATGTGTTTGCTCTTGCTTCTCTAGTTCTTTTAATTGCGATGTTAGAGTGTCAATTTTAGATCTTTCCTGCTTTCTCTTGTGGGCATTTAGTGCTATAAATTTCCCTCTACACACTGCTTTAAATGTGTCCCAGAGATTCTGGTATGTTGTATCTTTGTTCTCATTGGTTTCAAAGAACATCTTTATTTCTGCCTTCATTTCGTTATGTACCCAGTAGTCATTCAGGAGCAGGTTGTTCAGTTTCCATGTAGTTGAGCGGTTTTGATTGAGTTTCTTAGTCCTGAGTTCTAGTTTGATTGCACTGTGGTCTGAGAGACAGTTTGTTATAATTTCTGTTCTTGTACATTTGCTGAGGAGTGCTTTACTTCCAATTACGTGGTCAATTTTGGAATAAGTATGATGTGGTGCTGAGAAGAATGTATATTCTGTTGATTTGGGGTGGAGAGTTCTATAGATGTCTATTAGGTCTGCTTGCTGCAGAGATGAGTTCAATTCCTGGATATCCTTGTTAACTTTCTGTCTCGTTGATCTGTCTAATGTTGACAATGGAGTGTTGAAGTCTCCCATTATTATTGTATGGGAGTCTAAGTCTCTTTGTAAGTCTCTAAGGACTTGCTTTATGAATCTGGGTGCTCCTGTATTGGGTGCATATATATTTAGGATAGTTAGCTCTTCCTGTTGAATTGATCCCTTTACCATTATGTAATGGCCTTCTTTGTCTCTTTTGATCTTTGATGGTTTAAAGTCTGTTTTATCAGAGACTAGGATTGCAACCCCCGCTTTTTTTTGTTCTCCATTTGCTTGGTAAATCTTCCTCCATCCCTTTATTTTGAGCCTATGTATGTCTCTGCGTGTGAGATGGGTCTCCTGAATACAGCAGACTGATGGGTCTTGACTCTTTATCCAGTTTGCCAGTCTGTGTCTCTTAATTGGAGCATTTAGTCCATTTACATTTAAGGTTAAGATTGTTATGTGTGAACTTGATCCTGCCATTATGATATTAACTGGTTATTTTGCTCGTTAGTTGATGCAGTTTCTTCCTAGCCTCGATGGTCTTTACATTTTGGCATGTTTTTGAGATGGCTGGTACCGGTTGTTCCTTTCCATGTTGAGTGCTTCCTTCAGGGTCTCTTGTAAGGCAGGCCTAGTGGTGACAAAATCTCTAAGCATTTGCTTATCTGTAAAGGATTTTATTTCTCCTTCACTTATGAAACTTAGTTTGGCTGGATATGAAATTCTGGGTTTAAAATTCTTTTCTTTAAGAATGTTGAATATTGGCCCCCACTCTCTTCTGGCTTGTAGAGTTTCTGCCGAGAGATCTGCTGTGAGTCTGATGGGCTTCCCTTTGTGGGTAACCCGACCTTTCTCTCTGGCTGCCCTTAAGATTTTTTCCTTCATTTCAACTTTGGTGAATCTGGCAATTATGTGTCTTGGAGTTGCTCTTCTCGAGGAGTATCTTTGTGGCGTTCTCTGTATTTCCTGGATTTGAATGTTGGCCTGCCCTACTAGGTTGGGGAAGTTCTCCTGGATGATATCCTGAAGAGTGTTTTCCAACTTGGTTCCATTTTCCCCCTCACTTTCAGGCACCCCAATCAGACGTAGATTTGGTCTTTTTACATAATCCCATACTTCTTGCAGGCTTTGTTCATTTCTTTTTCTTCTTTTTTCTTTTGGTTTCTCTTCTTGCTTCATTTCATTCATTTGATCCTCAATCGCTGATACTCTTTCTTCCAGTTGATCGAGTCGGTTACTGAAGCTTGTGCATTTGTCACGTATTTCTCGTGTCATGGTTTTCATCTCTTTCATTTCGTTTAGGACCTTCTCTGCATTAATTAGTCTAGCCGTCAATTCTTCCACTTTTTTTTCAAGATTTTTAGTTTCTTTGCACTGGGTACGTAATTCCTCCTTTAGCTCTGAGAAATTTGATGGACTGAAGCCTTCTTCTCTCATCTCGTCAAAGTCATTCTCCGTCCAGCTTTGATCCGTTGCTGGCGATGAGCTGCGCTCCTTTGCCGGGGGAGATGCGCTCTTGTTTTTTGAATTTCCAGCTTTTCTGCCCTGCTTTTTCCCCATCTTTGTGGTTTTATCTGCCTCTGGTCTTTGATGATGGTGATGTACTGATGGGGTTTTGGTGTAGGTGTCCTTCCTGTTTGATAGTTTTCCTTCTAACAGTCAGGACCCTCAGCTGTAGGTCTGTTGGAGATTGCTTGAGGTCCACTCCAGACCCTGTTTGCCTGGGTATCAGCAGCAGAGGCTGCAGAAGATAGAATATTTCTGAACAGCAAGTGTACCTGTCTGATTCTTGCTTTGGAAGCTTCCTCTCAGGGCTGTACTCCACCCTGTGAGGTGTGGGGTGTCAGACTGCCCCTAGTGGGGGATGTCTCCCAGTTAGGCTACTCAGGGGTCAGGGACCCGCTTGAGCAGGGAGTTTGTCCCTTCTCAGATCTCAACCTCCGTGTTGGGAGATCCACTGCTCTCTTCAAAGCTGTCAGACAGAGTCGTTTGCGTCTGCAGAGGTGTCTGCTGCTTTGTTATTGTTTTCTGTGCCCTGCCCCCAGAGGTGGAGTCTACAGAGACAGGCAGGTTTCCTTGAGCTGCTGTGAGCTCCACCCAGTTCGAGCTTCCCAGCGGCTTTGTTTACCTACTTAAGCCTCAGCAATGGCGGGCGCCCCTCCCCCAGCCTCGCTGCTGCCTTGCCGGTAGATCACAGACTGCTGTGATAGCAATGAGGGAGGCTCCGTGGGTGTGGGACCCTCCCGGCCAGGTGTGGGATATGATCTCCTGGTGTGCCTGTTTGCTCAAAGCGCAGTATTGGGGTGGGAGTTACCCGATTCTCCAGGTGTTGTGTGTCTCAGTTCCCCTGGCTAGGAAAAGGGATTCCCTTCCCCCTTGCGCTTCTCAGGTGAGGCAATGCCTCGCCCTGCTTCAGCTCTCGCTGGTCGGGCTGCAGCAGCTGACCAGTACCGATCGTCCGGCACTCCCCAGTGAGATGAACCCAGTACCTCAGTTGAAAATGCCGAAATCACCGGTCTTCTGTGTCGCTGGCGCTGGGAGTTGAAGACTGGAGCTGCTCCTATTCAGCCATCTTGCTCCGCCCCCCCAGATTCTTAACAGGGCTATATTTTCTTCATGGGGTATAAATTAGTTTTGGGAGACATAAAAAAGTCTTAGTTGTTGGAATTGGTTTGTGACCCTTCAAAGGCATACAATAGGTAAACAGATATACAGCATATCTATGGTATTAAAATTTTATGAGTCAGGGAGTATGGTGATTAGGAGAAAAATTTTAAAAGGCTTCTTAGGGGTGATAATTTTTGTTTAAGAGAAATTGTAGTCTTTTAATAAAAGAAAGAGATTTCCTAAATAGAAAGCATTTTCCGTGGATCTTCACATAATTATGATGTCTATTTTCAGTTATTCCTAAAATAATTGCTTGTATGATTTTGACTTATTAAAAAGTTCAGTTTTAATTTTTGGTGATACACAGTGTTGTGGCTGTTTAAACTAAAAGCATTCCTAACAAATCATCTGCATCTGCAATAGTTCTAACAGAAATTGATGTCCTAATTTTTCCAATAGGCAACTGAATATCAAAGCAGTTAAAGGGCTGTCCATGGTCACTTAATAAATTGATTTGAGGAAATGTGGCATTTTGGCTGCCTGATGTGATATTCTTTCTGTTACTCAGACTGTCTCTTAGAATGAATAATTTATTCCCATTGATGGGCAAGAGTAGATGGTATAAAAGTTGAGAATAGAGACTGAAGGGTCCAATAACATTCTTAATTCAAATATTTAAGGTACATATATTGGATAGGAGCACAATATTTTGATCGAGTAGTAATTCTGATTGAGGAAGGAAGCTACTCATAATGGTTGAAGAAGAGTGCAACTACAAATAGGAAATTATTTTCGGCAGCTGAATATATAGTCTCAGAACATATGGTCATATAAAGAAACAGGCAATAGCCCAGATAAATCAACCCTAGAGAATATAGATGCAGATTTACATAAATATAACTAAGAACGTCTTTTTAAAATTGAGGCATAATTGACATACATTATAGTGTTCATGTTTAAATTATGCAATTTAATGTTTTGACATATAATTTTAAGAGGTTGGAAAACACTGACATAGTCCTATGTATCTATATTTGCCTTTTTGAGTCCTGATAATCTTTGCACACACCAAAGTCTTGAAGATAAAATGGCTAATTTTTTTTTCCTTTGGTGACAGGGTCTCTCTCTGCCAGAGTGCAGTGGCACGGTCACTATTCACTGCACCCTTGACCTTCCGGGCTTAAGTGATCCTCCCACCTCAGCCTCCTGAGTAGCTGGGACCACATGCCTGGCTAATTTGGTGATGATGATGATGATGATGATGATGATTTTTTTTTTGTAGAGATGGGGTTTCCCTATGTTGCCCAGGCTGATCTTGAACTCCTGGGTTCAAGTGATGATCCTCCCAACACTTTGGGAGGCCAAGGTGGGATTACAGGCGTGAAGCACTGTGACTGGCCTTTAGTATCATTTAAACAGTTTTTTAAAGTGTTGTAGCATCAATAAATCATAATATGTCCCCTTTTCATTGTTCATGTAGATCATTTGTGGATTTGTTCTTGATCAGTCTTAACAATTGTATTCATCTTAACAAAGAAATCATTTTTGGTTTTGTTGATTTTTCTTAATTGTACATTTATTTCTGTTACACTGGTTTCTGTTCTTAATTTTATTGTTTCCTGTCTTATTTATTTGGATTTTGTTCATTTTTGTGTCTTTAGATGGTTGATTTTCACCTTTTTCCCCTTCCCACTGTTTGTTCTTGCAGCCAAAATTATTCTGTGAGCATTACTAGCTTCATGCTATAAGTTTTGATATGTTCTATTTTTGCCATTCATTAAAAAATCTTTTCTAATTTCCATTATAATTTCTCCCTTGAGCTATAAATTATTTACAAATGCTTTGCTTCGTTTCTAAACATTTTCAGATTTTCCAATTACCGTTCTGTTGTAGCTTTTTAACTCAATTCTACTGTGGTCAGAGGATATTCACTGAATGATTTCAATCCTTTTAAATTCATTGGCATCTCTTTATGGCCCAGCTTATGATCTGTTTGGTAAATGTTCCCTTAAAAAATGTATATCATTAGGTTATTGGGTATAGAGTTTTATATATCTCAATTAGGTCAAGTTTATTCATCATGTAGTTTAAATCTCCATTCTTACTGATTTTTTTGTCTGCTTGTTCTATCAATTACTGATAGAAGTATGTTAGTCTCCCACTTTAAAATCTGTGTCCTTACATTTAAGACGTGTCTCTCGTAAAGAGCATATAATTGCTTTTTGTTTTTCTAGTTCAGCCTCAAAATCTTTAGCTTCTCTTTCAGTATGTAGATCATTACATTTAATATAATTATCATTTCAATTTGCCGTCTTACTACTTATTTCCTATTTGCCCCACCTACACTATATTCATTTTTCTCTGTTCATGCCTCGTTTACATTATTCAGTTCCTGTTTTCCTATTTTAACCCTCTAATATCTTGTTACTATTTATTCTTTAGTGTTTATCCTTGAGATTATAACATGCATGTGGGACATATTAGAACCTAATATAAATTAGGATTTTCACTTCTTCCCAGATGATGTTAGGATCTTAGAATACTTTAACTCCACTTACCCTCCTTTTACCTTTTCTGTTGTTAATTATTATTACAGACTTTGACATTTTTAAAAAAGTGATGATATTCTTATTGCTTTAAAGTTGATATTCATTTGAATTTACACACATATTTACTATTTACATTGTTCTTCATTTCTCTTTTTCCATCTGGGATCATTTTCCTTTAATTTCTCCTAGCAAAGGCTTTCTGGGAACAGTCCCTCTCCCTGTTTGCTTGCTTGTAAGTATCTTTATTTTGATATAGAAGCTACATCTTTCTATGTTATGAAAGATGTCAAAGATTTCATGTTTGAGGACTATTTTTAACTGTGAAAAAAATCCCAGTTGACAAGTTTTTTTCTTTTGGCGCTTTAAAGAAGTCTTCTAGATTTTTTTTTTCTCCTTCAGCGCTTTATAGGTGTCTGCAGTACTTGCATTTTGGGGGGACTGTTACTGTGTGGATTGAGAAGTAAGCCATCAGTCTGTGTTGCTCTTTTGAAGATAACTTGTCTTTTTTTCTGCTAGATGCATTTGTTTTTCTTGTCGTTGCTGCTTTTCAGTGATTTTACTTTGATGTTTAAGCGTAGGTTTCTTTGTGTATATCTTCTTCCTTCAACTTTTATTTTAGACTCAAGGAGTACACATGCAGGTTTGTGACAAGGGTAGATCGCACGATGCTGAAGTTTGGGTGCGATTGAACCCATCACCCTGATAGTGAGCATACTACCCAATAGGGAATTTTTAACCCCTGCCCTATCCTCCTGGGAGGAGTCCCGGTGTCTGTTGTTTCCATCTTTATGTTCATGTGTATCCAATGTTTAGCTCCCACTTGTGAGAATACACTGTATTTGGTTTTCTGTTTCTGCCTTAGTTCTTTTTGGATAATGGCCTCCAGCTGTATTTATGTTGCTACAGAGGACATGATCTCATTTTTTATGGCTGTATAGTATTCTATGGTGTATATGTACCATCTGTCTTTATCTGAGCCACTGTTGATGAGTACCTAGGTTGATTCCATGTCTTTGCTATTGTGAACAATGGTGCAATGAACACACAGTTGCCTGTGTCTTTTTGGCAGAATGATTTACTTTCCTTTGGGCATTGTGATGGTTAATACTGAGTCTCAACTTGATTGCACTGAAGGATACAAAGTATTGATCTTGGATGTGTCTGTGAGGATGTTGCCAAAGGAGATTAATATTTGAGTCAGTGGGCTGGGAAAGACAGACCCACCCTTAATCTGGGTGGGCACCACCTAATCAGCTGCCAACAGGACTAGAATACAAGCAGGTAGAAGAAGGTGAAAAGAGACTGGCCTAGACTCCCAGCCTACATCTTTCTCCCGTGCTGAATGCTTCCTGCTCTTGAACATGTGACTCTAAGTTCTTCAGTTTTGGAACTGGGACTGGCTCTCCTTGCTCCTCAGCCTGCAGATGGCCTATTGTGGGACCTTGTGATTTTGTGAGTTAATACTTAATAAACTCCCATATATATATATGTATATGTGTGTGTGTGTGTGTGTGTGTGTATGTGTGTGTGTGTATATATATGTATATTCCATTTGTTCTGTCCATCTAGAGAACTCTAATACAGGTTTATACCAAGTAATGGGATTGCTGGATCAAATGGTAGTTCTACTTTTATTAATAGTTCTTTGAGAAATCTCCAAACTGCTTCCCAAAGTGGCTGAACTAATTTACATTCCCACTAACAATGTATAAGCATTCCCCTTTCTCCACAGCCCCACCAGCATGTCTTATTTTTTTTACTTTTTAATAATAGCCATTCTGACTGGTATGAGATGGTATCTCATTATGGTTTTGATTTGTGTTTCTCTGGTGATTAGTGATAATGAGCATTTTTCCATATGTTTGTTGGATGTTGGTATGACTTCTTTTGAGAAGTGTCTGTTAATGTCCTTTGCCCACTTTTAAATGTTTTTCTTTTTTTTGTTTGTTGATTTGTTCAAGTTCCTTATAGAGTCTGGATATTAGACCTTTCTTGGATTCATAGTTTGCAAAAATTTTCTCCTATTCTGTAGGCTGTCCATTTACTCTTCTGACATTTTCTTTTGCTGTGCAGAAACTCTTTAGTTTAATTAGGTGCCACCTGTCAATATTTGTTTTTTGTTGCAACTGCTTTTGAGAACTTAGCCATAAATTCTTTGCCAACACTGATGTTGAGAAGAATATTACCTAGGTTTTCTTCTAAGATTTTTATAATTGGAGGTACATTTAGTCTATTTTGAGTTAATTTTTGTATATGATGAGAGGTAAGGGTCCAATGTCATTCTTTTGCATATGGCTAGCCAGTTACCCAGCACCATTTATTGAATAGGGATCCCTTTCGCCATTGTTTATTTTTGTCAGCTTTGTCTAAGATAAGGTGAGTGTAGGTGTGTGGCTTTATTTATTTAGTTCTCTACTCTGTTTCATTCATCTATGTATCTGTTTTTGTATCAGTACCATGCTGTTTTGGCTACTGTATCCTTATAGCTTGAAGTCCAGTAATGTAATGCCTCCAACTTTGTCCTTTTTGCTTAGGGCTGCTTTGGCTATTTGGGCTCATTTTTGGTTCCATACGAATTTTAGACTAGTTTATTCTAACTCTGTGAAAAATGACATTGGTAGTTTGAGAAGAATGGCATTGAATACCTAGATTGCTACAGGCAGTATGGCCATTTAAACGATAGTGATTCTTCCAATCCATCAGCATGGAATGTTTTTCCATTTGTTCGTGCCATCTGTGATACCTTTGAGCAGCGTTTTGTAGTTTTCCTTATAGAGATCTTTCATCTCCTTGGTTAGACGTACTCCTAGGTATTTTGTTTCTGTGTGTGTCTAAATGGGATTGTAAATGGGATTGCATTCTTGATTTGGCTCTCAGCTTGAATGTTATTGGTGTATAGAAACACGACTGATTTTTGTACATTGATTTTTGTATGCTGAAACTTTACTGACATTGCTTATCAGTTCCAGGAGCTTGTTGGCAGAATCTTTAGGATTTTCTAGGTATACAGTCATACAGTCAGTGAAATAAGATAGTTTGACTTCTTTTCCTATTTGAATGCTTTTTATTTCTTTCTCTTGTCTGATTGCTCTGGCTAGGACTTCCAGTACTATATTGATTAGGAGTGGTGAGAGTGGGTATCCTTGTCTTCTTCCAGTTCTCAAGGGTAATGCTTCCAGCTTTCGCCCATTCAGCATGGTGTTGGCTGTGGGTTTGTCATAGATGGCTCTTATTATTTGAGATGTTCCTTTGATGCCTAGTTTGTTGAGAGTTTTTATCATGAAGTGATGTTGGATTTTATTGAAAGCTTTTCCTGTATCTATTGAGATCACATCATATGTAAATTCTATTTATATGGAGAATCACATGTAAAGATTTGTGTATGTTTATCCAACCCTGCATCCCAGGAATAATCCCTACTTGACCATGGTGGATTAACTTTTTAATGTGCTGCTGGATTTGGTTTGCTAGTATTTTGTTGAGGAGTTTTACATTTATGTTCATCAGGGATATTGGCCTGTAGTTTTCTTTCTTCGTTGTATCTTTGCCAGATTTTGCTATCAGGACGATGCTGCCTTTGTAGAATGAGGTAGGAGTTCGTCCTTGATTGTTTGGAATAGTTTCAGTAGGACTGGTACCAGCTCTTCTTTGTACAACTGATAGAATTTGGTTGTGATTCCATCTGGTCTGGGGCTTTCATTGGTTGGTAGGTTTTTATTCCTAATTCAGTTTTGGAACTCATTATTGGTCTGTTCAGGATTTCAGTTTCGTCCTTGGTCAACCTTGGGAGGTTGTGTGTTTCCAGCAGCTTATCCATTTCCTCTAGATTTTCTAGTTTGTGTGCATAGTGGTATTCATAATAGTTTCTGAGGATCTTTTATATTTCTGTGGCATTGGTTGCAGTGTCACCTTTGTAATTTCTGAATGTGCTTATTTTGATCTTCTCTCTTTTTTTCTTTGTTATTCTAGCCAGCACTCTATCAGTCTTATTTATCATTTCAAAGAACCAGCCTTTGATCATTTGTATGAATATTTGGGTCTCAATTTCATTCTCTTCTGCTCCAATTTTGGTTATTTCTTTTCTTTTGCTAGCTTTAGGGGTTCTTATTTTTCTAGTTCTTCTCAGTATGATTTTTAGGCATTTAGTGCTATACACTTGCTTCTTATTACTGTTTTTGCTGTTTACCAGAGATTTTGGTATGTTTTGTCTCTCTTTACATTAATTTCAAAGAAATTTTTGATTTCTGCCTTAATTTCATTGTAAACTTTTGGGTAAACCCAAAAGTCATTGAGGAGCACATTGTTTAACTTCTGTGTGATTTTATGGTTTTGAGAAATCTTCTTGCTATTAATTTTTATTTCACTGTGATCTGAGAATATATTTGGTATGATTCCGGTTTTTTTAACACACTGAGATTTGCATTATGGCCAAGCAGGTGATCAGTCTTGGAGCATGTTCTATGTGCAGATGAGAAGGACATATATTCTATTGTTGTTGTGTGAAGTAGCTATTAGGTCTAATCAGTTGAATGTTGAGTTTAAATCCAGAATGTCTTTGTTACTTTTCTGCCTCAGTGATCTAATGTTGCCAGTGGGGTGCTGAAGTCTCCCATTATTCTTAAGTAGCTAAGTCTTTTTGTAGGTCGAGAAGTACTTGTTTTATGAATCTTGGTGCACCAATGTTAGGTGCATATATACTTGGGAGAGTTAAGTCTTCTTGTTGAATTGAACCTTTATCATTGTATAATGCCCCTCTTTCTCCCTTTTTAATGTTGTTGGTTTAACATTTCTCTGATACAAAGATAGTGACCCCTCTTTGCTTTCTGCTTGTGTGGTAGATCTTTCTCTATCTTTTTACTTTCAGCCTATGAGTGTCATTACATGTGAGATGGGTCTCTTAAAGACAGGAGGCAGTTGAGTCTTAGTCTTTAATCCAACTTATCATTCTGTGCCTTTTAAGTGGGGTGTTTAGACCACTTACATTTCCAGATTAACATAGATAATGTGAGATTTTGATACTTTTGTGATGCAGTTACCTGACTGCTTTGTAGTCTCAATTGTATAGTTGCTTTATAGGCTCTGTGGGCTATGTACTTAAGTGTGTTTTTGTGGGAGCAGGTATTCTTTCATTTCCATGTTTAGAGTTCACTTAAGGATATACTGTAAGGCTGGTCTAGTGGTAATGAATTCCCTTAAAATTTGCTTATCTCAAACAAAATTTATTTCTGCTTTATTCCTATAGGTAAGACCACTCATATTAGAATCATAAGACTTTTTGTTTAAGAATTGCTTAAGATGGTCTTCATATCCTGAATTCTAGTGGAAAGACTGATGCCAACCAGTTTAAAGACCCCCACCCTCCCCACAAAGGAGCCAAATGAGTGTAACAATGTAGTTTCTTCATTTCGCCATTCCATGACTTCACTCTGCACTCTGATCAATCAGTGATCCCCACACTTCAGCCTACTCTAACCCCTTTAAAATCCCTAGACTCAAATTCCTTGGGAGGGTGGATTAGAGATACTCCCATCTCCTCATTTGGCTGCCCTACAATTATTAAACCCTTTCTCTGCCACAATCTCCAGTGTCTCCTTATATTGAATGGTTGTGCATTGGGAAAATGACCTATTACAGTTCCATCTCTTAATACGATTACAATGGCAATTAAATTTCAACATGAGTTTTAGAGGGGATAAATATTCAAACCATAGCTGGTCTCAAATACTAGTGCTGACTACTAGGCTCATTTCTCTTTGAGATTTTAGCCCTCAAATCTTGGGTGCCTTGGAAATGCTTCCATTTTTATCTTTCTGCCTCATGAAGTTCTTCTGATTCTTAGCAGATTCCTCTGCCCAACTTCTTGGCCTCCCGCCATGTACTGATAATCAACAAATGCCAATAGGTAAAAGCAGTATATAGAGTTGGGTTCACCTCAATAAATGTTCTCTCTATACAGGATCTGGTCCTTCAAATCCTAGCTGTTTGACAGATCTCCAGTGCTTTCATGCAGAAATTTGTTCTGTCTGGGTTTTCTACTTGTTCTCAGCAGGTGTGTTGGCCTACGACAACACACCTATTCCATCAAGGCTGGAAATGAAAGTATCCCCACAACCTGCTGGCTCTTGAAATTCCTGAAACACTACTTTACTGAGTTGGTCTTCTGCTTTGTGACTGTCAGTGTCTGTTTCTCAACATGCTGAGTTTAAACACACTATTCTCCCATTCCAGGCCCTTCCTCCCCTGGAACCATTTTAATGACTCAAACTCATTTTCCACAAATATCCAACATGAGTCTTTCATACCTGTTGATGTGTTAGCCTGTTCTCACATTTCTGTAAAGAAATATGAGACTGGGTGACTTACTTAAAAAACATTTTTTAATTGGCTCATAGTTCTCCAGGCTGTACAGGAAGCATATTGCTGGCATCTGCTTTGGGTGAGGGCCTCAGGAAATTTCCAATCATGGCAGAAGGCAAAGGGAGAGCTGGTGTATCCCATGGTGAGAACAGGAAAGAGAACAAGAGAGGGGAAGTTCCAGACTCTTTTAAACAACGAGATCTCACATGAAATGACTGAGCAAAAACTCACTCATTACCAAGGGTATGGTGCTAAGCCATTTATGAAAGATCTGCTCCCAAAATCTAATACCTCCCACTAGGCCCCATCTCCAACATTGAGGATCACATTTCACGTGAAATTTGGAGGGGACAAACATCCAAACTATATCATTTCATTTGTGGCTCCCCAAATCTCATGTCTTTCTCACATTGCAAAATAGAATCATCCCATTCCAATAGTCCCCAAAATCTTAACTCATCAAAGTCCGAAGTCTCATCTGAGACTCAAGGCACATTGCTTCTACCTATGAACCTGTAAAATCAAAACAAGTTGTTTACACACAAGAGAGAATGGTGGTACATGCATTGAGTAGACATTTCCACTCCCAAAGTGAGAAACTGGCTAAAAGAAAGGGATAACAGGCTCCACGCAAGTCTGAAACACAGCAGGGCAGACATTAAATCTTAAAGCTCCAAAATAATCTCCTTTGGCTCCCTGTCCCACATCCTGGGCAGACTGAATGGGCCAGATTTAATGATTTAATGGGCCAAACTTGCTCTTTCCAATGGCATCAATACTAAGGCTTTGGGAAGCTCTGCCCCTGTGACTTTTCCATGCCGAGGTTGCAGACTACTAGTGGCTCTACCACTCTTGTGTAGAATGGCAACAGCCCCCTTCCTACAGCTCCACTAGGCAGTGCACTGGTGGGGACTCTGCGGGGGATCCAATCCCACGTTTCCCCTTTGTACTGGCCTAGTAGGGGCTCTCAGTGAGGGATCCACTTCTGTTGCAGGCTTCTTCCTGGGCATTCAGGCTTTCTGATACATCTCTGAAATCTAAGGGGAAGCTGACAAGTCTCCTTCACTTTTGCACTCTGCATACCTGTAGACTTAACACTGAATGGAAGCTGCCAAGGTTTATGGCTTGTGCCCTCCAGAGTGGTGGCCTAAGCTGTACCTTATCCCCTTTGAGCCAAGGTTGGAGCCAGAATAGCCAGGATATGGGGAGCAGTGCCTTGAGTCTGGGCAGGGCAGTAGGGCCCTGGACCTGGCCCCTGAATCCATTCTTTCCTCCTAGTGATGCAGGATTTTGTCTGTAGCTTAGCTAGGTCTGGGTTCTTGTTTCATGACCAGGAAGAATTAGGCACATAGACACTGGAAGAGTGAGTCAGGTGGGAAGTTTTACTGAGTGATGAAACAGCTTTTTATGGGGAAGGGATGCAAGAGTGGTCCTCCTATCCAAAGGCAGGAGAGTTCCCAATGTGGCTGAGCCCAGGGCTTTTTATGGGCTCAGAATAGGGAGCTCATGATGATTGGTTTGTGAGTATGCAAAAAAGGTTAAGGTGAAGACACCACTCAAAGGTGGGCACAATAGTGTAGAAAACAAATTAGGAAAGGGTAGGTAGTTGTAAAATAGGTGAAGGATGGGGATCAATCAGAGGAAAGCACACCAAATGGGAAGGTGGGTTTTCAATCTGGTCCTGGGGTTTACCAGGGACAGTTTCCAACTTGAAGGTGGGATTTCGCCAGGCACCTGTCCCTATCTACCTAGACATTTGTCTGCCTCCTGCCTCTATCATTGCCTGCTCGGAAGAGGTACATCTTACTGCCACTGGAATAGGGATGAAGACTGATCTTAATGCTTCCTTCTGACAAGGGGCACTGTGTTGGGAAGATGGCAGTCAGAGCTCCCTCAGAGGACTATCTAAGGGTCTCTGGTAAAAGGGAGCCATCATCTGAGGCTCTGGTTGCATGACCGTTTGGAGTTTGATGGCCTGAAGGCAAGAAGAGACAAACTGGGTTATTAGAAGGTACATATCAAAACAAAACAAAGTCAGTGAGGACAGCTAAAAAATCCTGAGGTTGCCGGCACAGCCAGATAACTGGTGGCTATACTTATGCCTGCTAAGATTTGGGTGCTTGGGGCTTGGCTTTGGTTAGCTCCCTTGGTCTTATTTTTGCAAACAAACTTCGTTATGGGGACCCTGTTTACTCCTATCACGTGGCAGGATTTGTGGGATAATTACCCTGAACTAGAATATTGAACTAGATTTTTTACATTACCCTTCCCTTTTGTCTCTTTTGAGCTGCAGCTGGAGGTCACTGATTGGTTGAGAGGGATAAGCAGGCTTAGGCAAAAAAAAAAAAAAAAATGTAGGCAAAAACTTAAGAACAATTAATGAAATTAGAATTTAATGACAAATGTATGATAAGTTTCAAAACATAACTTTTCTTCAGTCCTCATTTTTGTCAAAAGCAAATCATGATAAGACTGAGTTGTTTGCAAAATAGACTTTAGTCTTATACTAGGCCTGATTATTTGTATAAAGTGCAGCAAGAATAATTATTTTTCACATAGCATTTTAAATTGGTTTTGATGGAACTCTGTTCCACAATAAATCTCATATAAGACCTTCCTTTTAAAGCTGAGCCCAGCCATGGGTTTATACCCTCAAATACTTATGAATTGGTTAAATTACTCTCTTCTTGAAGTTCCAAGAACATGAGGCTCCTGGGCCTGTTAGAAAGTGACATTCTTTACTCACCACAGGTTGGGAACCCTGTACAGGGTCTGTGTAGATGAGATGTGAGGCAGGTTTTCCCAAGGAGCTCTTATTGGCTTTGCAAGTCAATCTAGATTCCTTAAAGGGAAAGACATCCTTCCAGCTACTTGGGAAGTTGAGGCAGGAGAATAGCGTGAACCTGGGAGGCAGAGCTTGCAGTGAGCCAAGATCGTGCCACTGCACTCCAGCCTGGGTGACAAGTGAGACTCTGTCTCAAAAAAAACAAAAAAAACAAAAAAAAAAAACAAAAAAAACCAAAACCCGTTTCTCTAATTGTGTCCTGTTGCAAAAGAAAATGGATTCTTACTGCACTGATGCTAATAACTATATTGCATAGGTTAAGAATACTCACAGATAGTTTCCAAATTCTGGAGAAGCCAGGCAGAGAGAAACAAATATGCCCCAAATTTTGTTCTCAGGAGTATACCTTACTCAATTATCAAAGACTGTAAATAGCTCAAAATAAAAGTTTCCTTGATTCTGAAAAACAAAACAAGAATCAGCAATGTTTTAAGCAAAAAGATTAAAAAGATTACTTCAGTTTTCCATTAGTTCAGTCCATTCTGTTAACTCTTGTTCTGCTTGATATTCATGAACATTTCAGCTCTTCATGAGTCCTGTACATTTTTCCTTTATTCCAGTGTCACAATCTCCAAAGTTATCAGAAACCTGCATTTGAGAGCATTTGTCAAAGTCCTGTAGCTGATTATAAACCATCTTTTGAAAAGGATCAAAGCAAGACAACAACCGTCTGTGAATGACAAAATATCCAGGGTATACAGTCAATACACAGGGTAGTTACAGTCAAACATGATAGACTTCTTTGTGGTTATTTCTGTGGTTTACAATAACTTAACATAATAACCTTAATTATGATTGATAGCATATACTCAGATTTTAGATTTTAGAAATCCCATACAATTTTGGAACATATATTAATATTAGTCACTAAAATATAACCTAAAGAAGATTAAAGATCACTTTGGCAATCTCATGTAACTAAACATGTCAAATAATCCTATTTACCTCTCTTTTGGATGTCAGTGGGGTAGGTGAAAGCTGAGTATTTTCTTTTAAAACTCACATCATTATTATTGTAAAAATATTTAGTTCTAAGAATTGCCTTCTGGAAAAGATGAACAAATCCTTTCTAAATTTGGGGGAAGGGCCACAAATTTCAGTCATATAATATGGAGATTAAAAAAACAGATGAATCTGTGTTCACATCTGACTTTGCCATGTGCCTAGTCATTTAACCATCTAAGTCTCAGTCGTCTCAAATATGTAAAATGGGGATAATAATAATGATTCTTTCATAATTGTGAGGATTAATTGACATAAAGCATGTACTATGGTCTGTGGCAGCTAGTAAGTGCTTAGCAAACGTTGCTGATTTTTATTGTTTTTGCTAGCTCTGCCAATGAGCTGAGCCAGATGTTCTGGTTTTGGAGTGTCTTCACAGCAATTACAGCTTGGTGCAGTGGAATGAAGAAGGACATACCATGCAGCTCTGTCTCTGATGAAGTTGTATAAACTAATATACATTAGTAACTTTTCTGAGACTCCATGTCTACATTTTTTTTTCTAAAGAAAAGAGCACCTACCTTTTAGAGTCACAATTTTAAAATCTGCTTTACGAGGTCTGGCCCATCTTGTCTCTTCACCCTCATCTCATCTCTCTTTCCTGTGTTCTCAAACCCCAAGCTGACTCTTCCTATCCATTCTTTAGATTTGTTTCCTCATTTTCTGCCATCTGTTGAATTGAAGCAGTTTTCTTTATTCTCTTCCTATAACTCTACTGATTTATAAATTATATACTCTAATGATATCAATGTTTGATATGAATATAATACTTTAGCTGCCATCAGCACCTTCTCATAGTACATAAGTCACTGTTGCCCAATACTTCAGTTTCACTGTTTTTATATCCTGCCCAACTAACCATTAAATATTTATTGTTTTATGTAGTCAATGTAAAACATACTTACCTACAATGGCATGTAGACTGACTTACAACATTAACTATTGGCAAGGGAGTTCCATCTTCAAAGTGACAAGGGAAAATCATCACAAACCTAGAATCCTACATGCCATTCCCCTGAAGGTATCCTATTTTTCCCTGATTGTTTAAAAATATTTTTAAACTTGTGTGTTCTATAGTTTTAGTATACTCTCTCTGGGTGTGCATTTTATTTTATTTTTTAAAATCAGGCTAAGGTACTCATTGTGTTCCTTGTATCTGAGATTTCATGCCTTTATTCATTCTAGAAAACCATATTTGAACATTGCTTCTTCCCCATTTTCTCTGTTCTTTCATTCTAAAACCCAAAGCAGATATAACTTGGCATTCTTAGTCTAGTCTCCAGGTCTATTAGCATCACTTTCCTATTTTCCATTTTGTTTTAATCGTTCTGAAACTCATTCCCTTCAATTTACTTGGCTCTGTCTTCCAGTTTATTAATTCTCTCTTCATCAACCTCTAATCTACTTAGGTGATTTTATTCTCAGTGACTGTATTTTTTTTACTTCTAAACATTCTACTTACCTCTTTTTTAGGAAAACATCTTTTTGGTCTCATGTTTTTTGGTCCTCATTTTGTGTCTTTATCATTTAAAATATAGTTATTTTATAGGCTTTTTCAGCACATACTATTACTGAAGTTTTTAAGGGTCCAATTATGTTGCTGGTTAGGTATAATTTTCTTTTTTTTCTGTTTTTTGGGGATGTGTATGTATGTGTATGTGTTGCTCCTGATAACTTGCTTCTTTGTTTTTCAATTTTGGATTATAAGCTCATCTTCAATAGTGATTTTATTGTGACTTTATTTGTGGAAATTTGTGGAAGACAGGATTAGGTCTATATTTATGTAAATGTGAAAGGAAGATCCTGTGACCTTCTACATTATTTATGCTTTTGCTTTTCCCAAGGATATCAGCCTGGGCCTACTTTTTTGCTAATTTTCCCCAAGGAAGAAGATTATGAGTATTTACTTAAACCCTGAATCCTCACAAGATCTGTAGTTATGAATTTTTTGGGGGACTTACTACCCTCCACCAGAACCACACCTAATGCAAATAAGTGTTTCCAGAACCCATGCTAAGATAAATAAATGCCCTTGTCATTTCCCTTTACCTGCCAGCAGATATTTTAAAGCTGACTCTTTCACTGATAATGTAGCCCTATGAGAGTCCCGGGTTACATGAAGGTCTCAGTTCTAACTCCTTACCTTTGAAAAAATGTCTAAGATTCTGTTTCCTGACCAGCATGGGCATTTCAGTCTAAGCTATGGTTACCAACATGGCAAGCTATGTTCTTTCAACCTCTGTACCCTACTCCCACCTCATGCCCCAGGTGGTGGGTTTATGCTTTACAATCTTGTTTTCCACTTTCTTCCTTGCCACAAGAACCTGAAGATTTCTCTACTTCTTTTGTGCAAGCTCAGGTATGCATTTAAAAGAATGTTCGCTATATTTTGTTAAGTATTTCTCCTTAATAGCCTCTTATTGCGTTTAGTTAATTCAGTCCATAATTTTTATTTGGTGTTTATGTTACCTGCTGGTCAGAAGCTCTGTAAGAGCAAGGATTATGTCTGTTTTGCTTAACAGTAAACCCCCAGGGCCCAGCGTAGTACTTGATACATTGTAGATCACAAATCAATGTTTGTGGAATAAGTGGGGGTTGTGAGATTTCAGTTAGAAATTGTGTGAAATTAGTATATTATAGGTATACAACTACTAGAAGACATTTGTTCATAGTGTATTTTACTTTTTTGATTTATGTGGATTCTCACTTCCAGAAAAAATTAAAAACTCAAATGGTAATACCTCATTGCCTTATAATGAGCCAGTATAATGCACACTACAAACTCTGCACCATTCCCACAAGGCAATTTGATTTAGATCAGCTCCAGACGTGGAGGTTAAAGGCTATTCCTCACACTTGGGTCCTCTTATGTTTTTTCCAGTGCATTAGGCGAGGAGATGTGGATGGAGAGTAGAGAGCGGCATTTGGTCCTGCTGGGCTGGCTCCTTTGACCTAGATCCCAATATCTTTCCTTTGGTCTTTTTCCTTTCTCCCAGTTCACTGCTTTCTCCAACACCCATGTGGGTTGTTTGTTTGACCAGCACAGAACTAAGAGTAAAAAGACCCATGTTCTAGTCCAAGTTCTGCCTGGAAAAAACTGTGTGATCTCAGGCAGTTCACTTAACATTTCTTGTCTTTAGTTTCTAATAGGGAAAATTAGAAATGTGGGCTCTACTGTGTTTAAAATATTCCCTAATACAAATAGTGTCTGACTTACTCTAAATTGTTTGTCCTGGCAGATTATCTCCACCCTTCCATCACTAGCAAAACAGCATTTTTTTTCTCCAGTTTAGTTTTCTTCCTTCTGCCCCTCCCTGTACCAGTTACCTCTCTCCTTCCCAACCCCACCTTCACCTCTGGCTGATTTCCTATCATAACAGGTAAGCTACTCGAGGGTGGAGTAATATCTGCATCAGATTAATAAATGATTATCATTATTATAAAAGTAATTATACCTTTATTTTCACCCTAATCCCTTTAGCTCAAATTAATCCTGCCCTACCCTCCTAAATTGACAAGTAAATAATTGCTTGGATTTCCCTAATAGAGGGATTTGTATTTTCTGACTGTATCACACTCCCTGTGACACGTTGTCTATATTCTCCCTAATTTACCAAGAAGTTGATAGGGGCACAGGTAAGAGAGGAGACTGTTCTAGAACCTTACAGAGATTCAGTGACTTTCCTCTTTTCTTCTGATTATGGTAGGAAGAAACGAGTGTCCTGGGTGGAATATTGGAATGGGTTTTGGTGGTTCTAGACTTGGTTTACTGGAAGTATCTTGATGTCCTTGGGCAACTCACTTTATCTCTCAAAGCCTCATTGTCCTCATCTGTTGTAAGAAGGGATTAAACCAAGCATAGACTTTAGAATAACATAGATCTCAATTCAAATCTGGGCTCTGCTATGTTTGCAGCTGCTTCGCTGAGGGGTCATTAGTTACTCTGAGGCTCAATTTCCTTCTTTTCCTACTTTCCAGTTGAGACCAGCTCTTAGGCTAAATATTTCAATCTTCACTCACTCTTCTATTCTAGCTACCTCAATTCTCTCCCATCCTCACTCACTGTTACTCCTCTCTGCCTTCCTCTCCCTCCCAAAGCAGCTCTCATTCTTCACATTTACTTACCCCCATCTACCTACACACTCCTTTGAATCACACAAACTCAGGGTTGGACAGGCTTAAAGTTCACCAGTGCAGCCATCTCTCTTCACATGCCTGAGGTCAGTGCAACAGAAGCCTACGTCTAGCTAGTGGTTCCCCTGGTCCTCTCCACCCAGCCCTTCCTTATGGACCCTAGTGGCCAGAAGTACACACCTCTTGATCAGCTTTTCCCATTCAAGTCCCCTCTTGTCTATTCCTTTCAGCCGAATGGGTCTTGCCATGTCCTGGAAGATATGGCCCTTTAGTTTTGCCGCTTACAGCTTCCACCCACAAGAGTGGAAATGGCTTCGATCATCTGAATATCAAATTTAATAATCTTAGAGAATAAGATATTTGTTGGCCCATTTGGGTCAGGTGAGAACATGACAGCTCTTATAATAGCCATGCAGTTGCGCTGAGGATACTGTCACCAGGAGAAAGGGGGAAAACTTGGCTGATAAAGTGGAGTTGTATTTTACAGGGTTACTTATTCTAAAGTCATAGAAAAAAAAGTAAATATAGCATATATTACCCTTAGCAATCCCCCAAAGGATGCACTAAATTGAAGAATAAAACCCAGTGTGTCAATAAGTCTGAAGCTGTTCGTGTCTCATGCAGTGTTGAAACATATTGTCACTTCCTCATCTACTGCTTCCACAGCAGGTGATGCCCATGGATCTGTCTAGTGGTCATATGATACAAACCAAAACAAAGGCAAACAAACAAAATCATAAAGCACAGTCTCATGTTCATCTCACCAAAATACCATGTGGGGTCACGTGTGGACTAATGAATGGCAAGTAGAATGTTACACAGAATTGCTTGTATCACAGAGATTGCAATTTCTCTCTCTTCTTCTCTAATTCCCTCTCTTTTTAATATGTTCATACAATTAAATTTATGCAAATTAAAAACAAAGAAGATCTTTCCACTCTACTGCCACAAGCCCCTTCAAAGAGCTTATAGACTCATCCAGAAGACAGATTGCTAGTGGGCAATAGGGATGGTTGTCACAATCCAGGCAAGAACAAAGGTCATAGGAGCCCATTGAAGAGGTAGCTGACTGAATGTAGGAGGGCTCTTCATCTGTTAGAACAAGAGACAAACTACCGGAGACCTGAAGAATGGATAAGAGTTGTCCAGAGTGGGAAAAGAATGATCCAAGAAGAATGTGCCATGTCTAGGAGGCAAGTTAGAACATTTCCTACCAGTTCAGTATAGGCTTTGAGAGCTGGGGGAGAGGCAGGGGCCTTCCCATGGAGAGCTGTAAATGCTGTACTTAAGAATTTGGAATTTATTCTGAAAGCAATAACAAGCCAATGAAGCAGGGGAGAAACATAATTAGGTTGTGCATTAGAAAGGAAATTCTGGTGGTGATTTGAATTGAAGAGCAACAATATATTACAGCAGGAGATCAGTTAAGAACATTCCAATATCCTAGAAAGAGATCATGATGGCCTAGATCATGGGCTGTAAATATAGATGAGTTGAGGGAGAGAGATTGGTGATGTCCTCCCAAGTGCTTGGCTTGAGCAACTGCTGGTAGTGCTGTAACTTGGGTAAAGAATAAAGAAAGTAACTTCCAATAACTCCCTAATTTCTAATTGGTTTCAAATTGCTCTTATATTTTTTTCCTGTCATCCCCTTTCTTCTCCCTTTCCCCAACTTCCAGAGGATGGAGACCAGGAGAGCAAAGCCTGTCCTGTCTTTATTGTGCAAGGGTATAGACAAAAAGACTTCAAAAAGGATCTTCTAGTTTCAAGGTTCTTGATTTCTCTGTTCCTAAAATAGTGACTAGATGGAGGTAGAGAGAAGGGTAGGGGGGTGAGGGAGTATATAGAGAAAAATCAGCTGATGGAATAAGAAGTTATTTGGACAGCAGTTGGGAAACAATTGCAGCCCCAGCCTCCTTACCCCTTGGTAACTCAAACCCTGACCTGCAGCGTCCCTGCAGTTCCCAGTCTCTCCATGTCACAACCCTCCTGGTGATGGCTGACCTTGGCCATGGTTGCTGCAGCTTGGTTGGAAGGCCTATCACACTTCACAGGAGATTGCCACACAAAGAACCATTGAGAAGAGGAAATCTAAAGGTGAGACCATGAACCTGGATTCTTCCTGATCGTTTCCTTTGTGGTTATAGACCAAAGGGCACACATGAATCCCAGTGCTTAGGATTAAGAGATTACCTTTTTAAAAAGAAAGAAAAATAGATAGTGTTAATTAATTTTTATCTGAAGCCTCCACCCTCATCTTGCTCTCTATTCCTCTTTTGTCTAGTCCCTGGGAAATCCTGTGGGAGGGGCCCAGCCCATCATCAGAGCTGGCTTCTCCGCAGCTAGAGAGGAATGGTGGCCACTGCAAGCCGCCCTGCCCCGCCTCTCCTCTTTCCCCCTCCAGCTCTTGCACAACAGCCAAACAGGCAGATCAAGCGTTCAACCTGTGCTTTTCCTTCTGAGCTCCTGGGCTTCTCAAAGGATCCCTTTGTTAGTGAATGTCAACCTCTCTCCAAAGCCTTGTCGTGGGAGCCAAGGAGGCTGAGTCCAGATGGGATGGTGGCCTCTGTGAGGGGTGCCAGATGGATGGGGACTTGCTGGTGGCCTCTAGGGTAACCCTGGCCTCTGTGTGTTTCCCAGGGGAGAGTGGACTAGCACTTTCAGCCATTTATAAGACTACACCATACAGGAAGCTTTCCTGATTATTTCCACTCCTGCTCTGATTATATCTTCACTGGGCATTCTCTAGAGCTGACATGCATGTAATTCTTGTCTTCCTGGGGCATTTCATAGATCACTGACTGCACAAAAGAAGGTGCATGCTTGGGTGAGAGACAAATTCCAAGCCAGGACTCATTCAAACTCCTGTCCTCTTTCTACTACATCAAGCTCTCTCTGGTCCACACAGTACTCTAGAATTACTTACTGTAGTTTCAAGTCCCCAGTGGAGAGTTCAAGTTCATTCTCAGGCCTTGTACTGCTTCCTTGCAATGCTCAGTGTTCATGCATGGCCTGAGTGCCAGTGCTCAAGCCCAGTGGCCTCTGTCTTTCTGGAAGCCTGGGGTATTTTAGAACATTTAAACAGAGGCGCTCACTGTCCAGCTCACATCGCTCCCCTTTTCCAGGAAGGCATGGTTGAGACCTTCTGACATGGTGACGTTCAGACTGGTGTATGGATGGAACCAGCCGTGAGAAAGGCTCTGGATAGGGAGCTTACCCAGCTTGTATTATATTCTCCATAATGTGTGAGTTCTCACTGTCAGGTGGAACAGAAAGAGGCAGCCAGTGTATGAAAGGCAGCATAGAGGAGTGTTTCAGAGCATGAACTTTAAAATCAGATGGTTCAAGTGGCTTCAAATCTGGGTACTGTCATTTATTCATTGGTTGGTGCTATGATCTCAATGTTTGTGTCCTCTTAAAATTTCTGTTTTGGAATCCTAACTCCCAATGCAATGGTATTAGGAGGTGGAACCTTGGGAGGTGATTAGGTCATGAAGGTAGAGGCGTCATGAATGGGATTAGTGCCCAAGAGAGGTCCCTGGCCCCTTCCACCATGGGAACACTCTAGAAACCAGAAAGCAGGTCCTCATCAGACTCTGAACCTGCTGGACCCTTGACCTTGGACTCTCCAGCCTTCAGAACTGTGAGAAATAAATGGTTGTTGTTTATAAGCCACCAGTCTATGGTATTCTCTTATAGCAGCCCAAATGGACTAAGACAGATGGTTTTTGGGAAGTTCAATTACCTCTCTCTAAACTGTATTTCTCCATCTATAAAATAGGATTTCTAATAATGACTTAAAGGGGTCGTTGTGATGATCAAATGAAGTAATACAGTTATAAAGTAAAGTATTTAGCAGTTGGTATTTCTTCTTCAGTAAGTGGTAGCTGGTATAATTAAAGAGTTCTGTACTGTCCAGGCCCGGGTCAAGTCTGAAGTCCTTCTCTTATTGGCTCTAAGACTCCTGGCAAGTTGCTCCTCTTTGGGACTCAGATTCCTCATCTTTAGTGAGGGAGTTGGACTGATGACCTCCAAATTGCCTCCAACTATGATATTCTTTAGGTCTGTGTCAACCTGTCTTGTCTCCATAACCGACTCCCAACTCATTGGTAAGCTTCTCCAGGGTAGAAACCATTGCTCTTATAGCTCTAGAGCCAAGGACAAAACCAAGGCTTGGTGTATGTTTGGGTTAGCAGGAGAAATCCTAGTGGTAGGAAGCTAAGATAGTTGTTTTTGGTGTCCTAGGTACCTGCAGTGTAAGCTTGTATCAGCTGAGGGAGCTTTGCCAGCTGCCCTGACCTTACACAGCACAGAGACATCCAAGTGAGGTCAGATCATGAGCATGCCGAAAAAAGGCTGGTGAGGGCTGGTGACTTGCTGCCGGGTAAATGCAATCTCATGTAACTGAGCTTGAGTCCAACCAGAACAAAATAACATGAACCCATGCCATGCCAGGCGTGAAGCTCTGATCCCTCCTTCCCTTATACTCCAGACAGGGCTAAGCATGACAGGTGTTTGAACCAGCTTACTTTACCATCCAGGTGGCATGAAATAGCCAAATGCTCATCCTGTGCCCTCTCGTCATTCTTTTTTTTTTTTAAATAAATAAATAAAAACCAGAAACTATAGTAGTCCCCTGCTTATACGTGGTTTTGCTTTGTGGTTTCAGTTACCTGTGGTTACCTGCAGTCAGCAAATATTGAAAGGAAAATTCCACAAATAAACAATTCATAAGTTTTAAATTGCGTGCTGTTCTGACGAGCATGATGAAATCTCATGCCATCACACTGCATCCCACCCAGGATGTGAATCTTCCCTTTGTCCGGTGTCCCCTGCCATAGATGCTGTCTGCTCACCAGGCACTTAGTATCCATCTTGGTGATCAGATCGACTGCCGTGGGATCTCAGTGTTGTGTTTGAGTAACCCTTATTTGATTTCATAATGGCCTCAAAGCACGAGAGTAGTGATGCTGGCAATTTGGATCCATCAAAGAGAAACTGTAAAGTGCTTCCTTTAAATGAAAAGGTAAACATTCTCAGCCTAATAAGGAAAGGAAAAAAAACAATACACTGAAGCTGCTGAGATCTATGGTAAGGGTGAATCTTCCATCTGTAAAATTGTAGAGAAGGGAAAAGCAGTTCAGGCTAGTTTTGCTGTCACACCTCAAACCATAAAACTTACAGCCACAGTGTGTGACAAACGCCTAGTTAAGATGGAAAAGCAGTTAAATTTGTGGAAGACATAAACAGAAATGTATTGCGATAGACAGCAATTGAGCTCAGTACTATCTGCAGTTTCAGATGTCCACTGGGGGTCTTGGATCTGATTCCCTGAGGATAAGGAGGAAGTACTGTATTTCTTTTTTTTTTTTCTTCTTTTTTTTTTTGGACGGAGTCTCGCTCTGTCACCCAGGCTGGAGTGCAGTGGCGTGATCTCGGCACACTGCAAGCTCCACCTCCCGGGTTCACGCCATTCTCCTGCCTCAACCTCTCGAGTAGCTGGGACTAACAGGTGCCCGCCACCACACCCAGCTAATTTTTGTTTGCCCTGAGGGTGCTGAGTCCTATGCAGAACTGGGGAGAATGTCCCTCTTCCTACTGTGCCGTACTCGGTCACAGCTTGTGCCTGGAGTTTAACAAAGGTCCTCATGGAAATGCCTCCTTTACCTTTTACCTCTGCTACTTTCTCCGCAGAGTCCCCAAACTAGTCCACAGACAGCTGTCAGGCCATTCAACCATTCTCAATGTTCTCTCTTCTTTCCCCAAACCTGCTGCTTTTCCTGGAGGATTTTTCTGTAAAGGGAGAGTCCTATGCATATTGGCACACACAGTTGAGAAACTCTTAAGATGGGTGGGTAAGGCCTAACTTCATTTCTCAGAAGCATCCACATCCACTCTGGCCATGTAAAAACATCCCGTCAGAGTAGTGTAAACCAGGATTCTCTTCTGCATACATTCTCCATTACAGTAATTCCCTGGCTTTCTTCCTGTTATCACTCCCCTTTGCTTCTGCTGATACACCCTCCACACAGCTTCCATATGGTCTGCTTGAAACCCACCAGTGGCTACCCATTGTCTCCAGGATAAAGACTGTGCTTTTCAAGGACCTCCCCAATCCAATCCCAACAGGTGCTACTGGCTGTATCTGCCAACATGACCTTCTTTGCATCCTAGGATCCAGCTATTGTGTCCTTGTTTCCAGTTCCCTAAACACACCACATGTTGTGTCTCAATCTTTTGTTGACATTGCTCTTTTCTTGGAGTGCCTCGCAAGCTGACTACCTACTTACTCTCAAATGGACTAAACCTTACTGAAATATCAAAGCCCAGCTTACAGAGCATTTGTGTGTGAAGGACCTCCAGCCTCCTCTTTCCCCTCCTGCTGTAACAATTCATGGAAAGGGTTGGGGATTAGTATAAGAGAATCCCGTGTTCAAATCTTGCTACTTCTAGCTACTAGCTATGTGAAATATTTAGCAAGTTACTTAACCTCCATTAGCTTTCCTTTCTAATCTTCAAAATGAGCAGAGTAATTCTGTTCTTATGGGATTATAAGAATTAAGTGTAATAATGCATGTGAAGTGTCTGACATGCATTCTTAGGACTATTATTTAGTTATTTATCTTCTCTGAGCCTCGATATTTAGTTGCACTTCATCCATAAAAGTGCAACTAAAATACTTAATATGAGCATATTTTTAAAAGTTATTTATTATAAAGTACTAAGTGTATATTCTCCACTTTCAGTATTTCTCCCATATTTAACATATGGAAAGGACCAGATACGAAATGGCACTCATTATTACTTCACCCCATCCCCACACTTTTCTTTTCTCTTCCTCAGAGTTCTCCAAGCATTCTCCATGTACATTTCTATATAAAAGATATTTAACTGCATTAAAAAGTAATTTACTTACACTTTTATCTCTCCGTGTAGAATATAAACTGTGAAGAAAATTATATTCCTTTTTCATCTTCTTACTACAGGAAATTTCAAACATATATGCAAGCAGATCACATAATGAACTCACATATCTTCATCACCGGGCTTCAACAATAATCAACCTGTGAGCAATTTTGCTTCATCTGTTACCCACTCCCTTTCCAGTGGATTATTTTGGAGAAAACCCAAACTATCATAACATTTAATCTACATTGTCACACCAAAAAGTTCAAAATAATTCCTTAATTATCATCAAATGTTCTATCAGTGTCCACGTTATAATTTGTTGTTGTTTTTTGTTTATTGGTTGGTTTGCTTTTTCCGTTGGTTTGCTTGAATCAAGACCTGAATATGGTTTATATGCTCTCTAAGTCTCTCTTAACTCCTTTCTTTTTTATGTTGCAATTTGTTGTTGTTGTGTGAAAGAATAAAGTTATATGGTATTATTTACCATGTTTCTCTTTCCCCTGAAATTCTTGTAAATTGTTATATCTTAGAGTCTTGATCAAATTTAGGTTTGATTTTTTTTGTCAGACTATTTTGTAGAAAATGTAGTCTTCCTTCATGAGGTATAAAATGTCTGTATTTTTGTGATGTTTTGTGATTACTGTGTAAGTACACTAATTCTATAAGAGTTCCATTCTAATTCTATTTTCTCTCCTCATTTATTAGTCCTTATAATTCTACAAAGAGAATTTTCCTCTAGTTGACTCTTTTTGAGGCACAATTCTGAAAGGCAAGATAACTGTTTAATACTTTACCTTTATTTACTGCTTTTTCAAATAACTGTTTGGAAATAAAAGTTGTTTGTTTCATTATGAACTCATGGATTGAAACGTATGATATGTTTTAATCCATTACAGTCAAATCGTATCACTTATGATTAATGGGCGCTCCATGGTGGCTCTAGAGTCCTTTTGACACAATTAGTAGTTGGCAGCATTCTGGCTTTCTGGTGTGACAAAACATCCCAGGCTCATCTTGTATATATAATGCTGCAGACTTAGACAAGACCTTTTTTTTCTTTCCCAATGATCCCTGGTTCCTTTTAGTTGGAAATAGTATTTAGAAATTACAACCTGGAATTAAGTGCCTATTAATACTGAGTTGGTCATTGTTTCCAGGTCCTTTTGGTGAAACTTCTAAGATAAAATATATCGCATTTCAAATTCATACTTCTAATCCAAATTCAGACTACCCTTCTTTGTTAAGCTATGATGAAGTATCTTATATCAGAGCAACTGTTTCATGAAAACCAGCTGTGAAAGTTAACTATCAAATGAAGAAAACTGCTTTATGGCATTGGAGAAAAGCAAAGTCAAACATAATTCAAGGGGCCAGCATTTCTGAGAGAAGGCAATAGATTAGTGTGAATCAGACTTTCTCCAACTATATTTTTCCTTGAGACATTTGCTGGGAAGAGAACAGAAACCTGAAGCTTGTGTTTTTCTCACAGAGCACTAGTCTTGTGTCAATGTTTCTCCAGTTACTTGGTTGTCTAAAGCTCATTCTCTAGTAAATTCCTCAGGAGGGTCACATAGGATTAATATTTTCCTGAGTTCTTACATATTCATAAAAGTTTGTAGCCCTAATATTTGGAAGTCTGCTTGGCTGGATATAAAATCTTTGGCTCACATTTTCTTTCCTTGAGTATCTTAAATATGTTACTCCATTTTTTTCTTGCATAAAGTGCTGCTTTCAAAAAGTCTAATGACAATCTATTCCTCTTACTCATGTAAATAAGTTACCTAGTTGTTCAAAACTTTTTTTAAAATTTAAAGTCCAGTAGCCTCAGTGGTGACTGTTCTGGGTCAATTTTCATAAGTATATAATGTGCTCTTTCAGTATATAGTTTCAAATCTTTTAATTTCAGGAAAGCTTTCTCAGATTATGATCTTAGTATTTGTTCTGTTTCATTGTTTTGGTTTTCTTTTTCAGAGACTTCTATTATCTGTATGTTGGCTCTTCTTTACTTGTCTTCTATATTTGTAACTTCCTCTTAAAACCTTTTAATCTCATTTATGAATTGTTTGTTGAGTTTATTTGCTCTTATTGCTTGCAGTTTAGCCTGTATTTTTGAAATGATTTTATTTTGTCAAATTCTTCTTTTCCAATGTCTTTTTATATCTCCCTTTCTCCAATCATTTCACTTCTAACATTTTCTAATTAGGTCTAAATTGACGATTTTGATATATTTAAACTATGGGGCCACCATGGCCACCTTCCCCAAATCCTCTGCCTTTCTTGAATTTATATCCTTTTGTATGTATTTGTAACCTCAATTCCTGGCATATAACAAGTTGCTCAATAGATGCTTGCTAAATCATATTCACCATCACTGACATGATCTTTACAAATGCAAGGCAAAGTGATCTCTTTTATGGAATGAATATATATGTTGAACATAGGATGTATGATAAATCTTTGTAAACCTAAGTTATTAAGGGATTAGACAAAAGAACATGTAGTAATCAAGTTATTAGAATACACAAATAAATTTACAACTTGATTGTGTGGATTTCTGCTAAAGATAAGCCAAAGCAAATGTTTCCATTTATGGTTGATGTTGCTTTTGAAATATACAGAACTACCTGGCTCAAGAAGAAGACTCAGGTTGAGATTGGGGAAGAGATATAGAAAGAGTTCAGGGTGTCAGGGAAGGCAGAAGGGTGGAAACACATTCAACATTCTTAAAGAAAAGAATTTTCAACGCAGAATTTCATATCCAGCCAAACTAAGCTCCTTAAGTGAAGGAGAAATAAAATCCTTTACAGACAAGCAAATGCTGAGGGACTTTGTTACCACCATGCCTGCCTTATAAGAGCTCCTGAAGGAAGCACTAAATAAGGAAAGGAAAACCTGGTACCAGCTACTGCAAAAACACACCAAAATATAAAGACCAATAACACTATAAAGAAACTGCATCAACTAATATGCAAAATAACCAGCTAGCATCATGATGACAGGATCAAATTCACACATAACAATATTAACCTTAAATGTAAACAGGCCAAATGCCACAATTAAACAGGAAGAGAGGAAGTCAAATTGTCTGTTTGCAGATGACATTATTGTATATTTAGAAAACCCCATCATTTCAGCCCCAAAAAATCCTTATGCTGATAAGCAACTTCAGTAAAGTCTCAGGATACAAAATCAATGTGCAGAAATCACAAGCGTTCCTATACACCAACAACAGACAAGCAAAGAGCCAAATCATGAATGAACTCCCATTCATGATTGCCACACAGAGAATAAAATACCCAGGAATACAGCTAACAAGGGACACAAAGGACCTCTTCAAGGAGAACTACAAACCACTGCTCAAGGAAATAAGAGAGGACACAAACAAATGGAAAAACATTCCATGCTCATGGATAGGAAGAATCTATATTGTGAAAATGGCCATACTGCCCAAAGTAATTTATAGATTCAATGCTATTCCCATCAAGCTGCCACTGTCTTTCTTCACAGAATTAGAAAAAACTACTTTAAATTTCATATGGAACCAGAAAAGAGCCTGTATAGCCAAGGCAATCCTAAGCAAAAAAGAACAAAGCTGGAGGCATCATACTACCTGACTTCAAACAATACTACAAGGCTACAGTAACCAAAATACCATGGTACTGATATCAAAACAGATATATAGAACAATGCAACAGAAGAGAGGCCTCAGAAATAACACCGCACATCTACAACCATCTGATCTTCGACAAACCTGACGAAAATAAGCAATAGGGAAAGGATTCCCTATTTAATAAGTGGTGTTGGGAAAACTGGCTAGCCATATGTGGAAAAAAAAAAAAAAACTGGACCCCTTCCTTACATCTTATACAGAAATTAAGTCAAGATGGATTAAAGACTTAAATGTAAAACCTAAAACCATAAAAACCCTAGAAGAAAACCTAGGCAATACCATTCAGGACATAGGCATGGGTGAAGACTTCATGACTAAAACACCAAAAGCAATTGCAACAAAAGCCAAAATTGGTAAATGGGATCTAATTAAACTAAAAAGCTTCTGCTCAGCAGAAGAAACTATCATCAGCGTGAATAGCAACCTATAGAATGGGAGAAAATGTTTGCAATCTATCCATCTGACAAAGGTCTAATATCCAGAATCTACAAGAAACTTAAATTTACAAGAAAAAACCAACACCTCCATCAAAAAGTAGGCCAAGGATATGAACAGACACTTCTCAAAAGAAGACATTTATGTGGCCAAGAAACACATAAAAAAAAAACTCATCATCACTGGTCATTAGAGAAATGCAAATCAAAACCACAATGAGATACCATCTCATGCCAGTTAGAATGGTGATCATTAAAAAGTCTGGAAACTACAGATGCTGGTGAGGATGTGGAGAAATAGGAACACTTTTACATGGTTGGTGGGAGTGTAAATTAGTTCAACCATAGTGGAAGACAGTGTGGCAATTCCTCAAGGATCTAGAACCAGAAATCCCATTTGACCCAGGAATCCCATGTATTACTGGGTGTATCCCCAGAGGATTAGAAATCATTCTACTATAAAGATACATGCGGATGTTTATTGCAGCACTATTTACAATAGCAAAGACTTGGAAGCAATCCAAATGCCCATCAATGATAGACTGGATAAAGAAAACTTGGCACATATACACCATGGAATATTGGCACATATACACCATGGAATACTATGCAGCCATAAAAAAGAGTGAGTTTGTGTCCTTTACAGGGACATGGATAAAGCTGAAAACCATCATCCTCAGCAGACTAACACAGGAAGAGAAAACCAAACACCACATGTTCTCACCCATAAGTGGTAGCTGAACTGTGAGAATACATGGACACAGGGAGGGAAACATCACGTGCTGGGGCCCATCAGGGGGTGATGGGAAAGGGGAAGCGAGAGCATTAGGGCAAACACCTAATGCATGCAGGGCTTAAAACCTAGATAACAGTTTGATAGGTGCAGCAAACCACCATGGCACATGTATAGCCATGTAACAAACCTGCATGTTCAGCACATGTATCCCAGAACATAAAGTTAAAAAAAAAAAAAAAAGAATGAGATCTCTGTGCCAGAAAAAAGAAAAGGAAAATGTAAAGTTATACCCCAGCATATCAATAAATACATTAAATGTAAAAGTTTTAAATACACCCATTTAAAGACAAAGACTGGCAGACTAGATTAAAACTATGATCCAATTATATACTGTCTACAAGAAACTCACTCCAAATATAATGATACAGGTAAGTTGAAAGAAAAAAGATGGAAGATATATCATGCAAACATTAACTGCAAGTAGGCAGGAGTGAGTATATTAATATCAGATAAAGTAGGTTTCAGGGCCAAAAAATTTACTACAGACAGAGAGGGAAATTATATAATGACAAAAAGATCAATCCAGGAAGACATAGCAATTTTAGCACCAAACTAAAGAGCTGCAAAATGTGTTAAAGAAGTGATAGAACTGAAAGTAGAAATGGACACACCCACAATTTCAGGTGGAGACATTGACATCCATCTTTTAACTATTGGTAGAACAACTAGACAAAATCAAAAAGGATGTTGAAGAATTCAAGACCACCATCAATCGACAGAATCTAATCAACAATTGTATAACATCCCACCAAAATGACAGCGGTATATGTGCCAAAATAGACCATATCCTGAGCCATAAGACAAACATCACAAAAGTAAAAGAAAATCCTACAAAGTGTATTCTCTGACTACATTGGAATCAAAGTGGAAGTCAATAATAGAAAGATAACAGAGAAGTCTCCAAATACTTGGAAACTAAACAACCCATTTTGAAATAATCTACAGGTCAAAAAGAAAGTTTCAATGGAAATAAAAAACATGCGTAATAAATTGCATGAAAATGAAAATATATTTTCTACATAGACATATCAGAATTTATGGGACATAGCTAAAGCAGTACTGAGAGGAAATTTTATAGCACTAAATGCATATATGAGAAAAGAGGAAACCTCTCAAATTGACATTGTAAGATCTTGCCTCAAGGACCTAGAAGATGAAGAGCAAAATAAATTCAGAACAGGAAGAAGGAAGGAAATAATAAAGAACAGAAATTAATTAAATTGAAAACAGGAAAACAACACAGATAAATAAAACATAGTTCTTTTAAAAGATTAAGAAAATTGACAAACCACCAGTAAGACTAACAAAAATAAAGGAAGAAAAGATACAAACGACCAATGTCAAGAATGCTATCCAGCCCTGCAGATATCAAAAAGTGAATAAAGGAATACTACAAATAACTCTACATACATAAATTTTACAACTTAGATGAAAGGGACCAGTTCCATAAAACACATAAACTACCAAAATTCACCCAACATGGAAAAGACCATATGAATATCACTATAAATAATAAGGATACTGAATTTTTAATTAAAATACTCCCTCCAATAAAAAGCCTTCAGGCCCAAATGGTTTCACTGGAGAAGTATACCACATGTTCAAAGAAGAAGTAATACTAATTCTACCTTTTTTTTTTTTTCAAGAAACTTGAAGAAGAGGGAACACTTTCCAATCCAGTTTATGAAGCTAGTATTACCTGGATACGGAAACCAGAAAAAACAGCACAAAAGAAGAAAACCGAAGACTGATACCTTATGAACATAGACACAAAAAATCCTTAATGAGATATTAGCAGACTGGGCATGGTGGCTCATGCCTGTAATCCTAGCACTTTGTAAGGCCAAGGCAGGAGGATCTCTTGAGCTCAGGAGTTCAAGACCAGCCTCGGCAACATAACAGGATCCTATCTCTAGAAAAAATATAAATTAGCTGGCTCTGGTTGTGTACACCTGTAGTCCCAGCTACTTGGGAGGCTGAGGCAGGAGGATCACTTGGGCCCAGGGAGTTGAGGCTCCAGTGAGCCTTGATTATCCCACTATACACCAGCCTGGGTGACAGAGTGAGATACTCTCAAATAAATAAATAAAATATTAGCAAATAGAACTCAACAATACATTAAAAAATTATACATCATAACAAAGTGGGATTTACCCCAGGGGTACAAGGCTAGTTCAATACTAGAAAATTAATCAATATTATCTACCATATTAATAAAGAAGAAAAAACACATGATTATATGCAGAAAAATATTTGACCATTTGTGACAAAACATCTCAGAAAAACACAAATAGGAACTTCCTCAACCTGATAAAGAGCATCTACGAAAACCCTACAACTAACATTTTAGTTAGTGAAAGAAAACTAAAGACTTTCTAAGATTGAAAACAAGGCAAGGATATTTGCCCTTATCACTGCTATTCAACATAGTGCTGGATATTCTAGCCAGGCAATAAGGCAAAAAATAAAAATAAAAAAAAAATAAAAATAAAAAAGAAATAAATATCAGAAAGGAAGAAATAAAACTGTCCCTATTTGCAGATTACACAATTTTCTACATAGACAATCACAAGGCATCCACAAAAACATTCCTAGAAGTATTATGTGTTCAGTAAGGCCAGATAATACAAGATAAGCATATAAAAATCAATTGTATTTCTTTCTTTTCTTTTTCTTTTATTTTTTCTTCTTTTTTTTTTTTTCTTTGAGACAGGGCAGGCTGGAGTGCAGTAGCGAGATCTCGGGTCACTGCAGCCTTTACCTCCTGGCTCAAGCAATCCTCCCACCTCTGCCCTCTGAGTAGCTGAGACTACAGGCCTGCACCACTGTGCCTGGCTAATTTTATTGTATGTTTAGTAGAGATGGGGTTCTGCTGTGCTGCCCAGGCTGGTCTAGAACTCCTGGACTCAGGCTATCTACCCACCTGGACCTCCCAAAGTGCTGGGATTACAGGCATGAGTCACCACACCCGGCCTGATAAATCAGTTGTATTTCTGTATACTAGTGATGACACTAAAAATGGACACCAAAAGTAAAACTACAATAACATTTTAATCACCCCAAGAAATGAAATATTTAGATGTCAGTCTAATAAAACATATGCTCAACATTAAACACTGATGAAAAAAATAAAAGAAAATCTGAAGAAATGGAGAGACATATCATGTTCATGTACTGGAAGATTCAACGTAGTAAAGATGTAAATTCTTCCTAAACTGATACGCAGGTTGAACACAATTGCTGTCAAAATCCCAGCAAGCTTTTGGTTTTGTTGGTAGATATTTATTAATACAAGATTATCCAAAATTTCTACGGAAAGGAAAGGAAGTAGGATAACTAAAACAACTTGGAAAAAGAACAAAGTGGAAGGAACCAGCCTACAGATGGACCCCAACTTACCATGGTTCATGATTTTTCAACTTTACAATAGTGCTTTCAGCTGGGTAGGTTAATGGTGACTACCATACACCATTCTGTTTTTCACTTTCAGTATTGTATTCAATAAATTACATGAGTTATTATTATGAAATAGGCTTTATAAAATCAGCTTTATGTTAGATGATTTTGTTATAAAATAGGCTTTATTATTATTTGTTATTATAAAATAGGCTTTATGTTAGATCATTTTGCCCAACTGCAGGCTAGTATAAGCATCCTGAGCACATTTAAAGTAGGCTACGTTAAGTAATGATGTTTTATTATTATTATTATAAAATTACATTATTATATTATTTTAAAAACACATTGGGTACATTTAATGTACTTATATACATTAAATACATCAGTACGTTAAATGTGCTCAATGTGCTTTTGACTAACAATATTTTCTACTTACGATGGGTCTGTCGTGATATAGTCTCATCATAAGTTGAGCATCTGTACTCAATTTTAAGACTTACTATATAGCTACACAACTCAAGACTGTGGTACTGGCAGAAGGAAAGGCACTTAGTTCAATGGGAAAGAGTAGAGAACCCAGAAATAAACCCATGCAAATATGCTAGTTAATTTTTGCAAAAGCAATTCAAAACAAGCAGCAAATGGTTCTGGAGCAACTGGAAATCCATAGGCCAAAATATGAACCTCAACCTAGGTCTTACACCTTATCCAGGGAACTAAAAATGGATCACAAATTTAAATGTAAAACATAAAGTATAAAACCTTTAGAAAAAAAATAAGAAAAAATCTTGGGATAAAGAACTAGGCAAAGAGTTTGACTTGAGACCAAAAACATGTTCCATAAAAGGAATAAAATAGATTGGGCTTCATCAAATTTAAAAACTTTTTCTCTACAAAAGATTCTGTTAAAAATATGGAAAGGCACAGTGTGGAAAAAATATTGCAAACCACCTATCTGACAAAGGACTAGTATCTAGATACTCAGTAGTAAAAAAGCCAACAATCCAGTTAGAACATAGCTAAGAGATAATTCACTGAAGTAGTTATTTAGATGACAAACAAGCACACGAAAGGATGTTTAACATAATTAACCTTAGGGAAATAAGATCACAATGTGATATTACTACATACCTACCAGGACTGCTAAAATAAAAAATAATGACAGCACCAAATACGAGTAAGAATGTGGAGAAACCGGATCATTCATACATTGCTATTGAGAATGTGAAATGGAACAGTCACTCTGAAAAACAGTTTGCCAGTTTCTTAAAAGACTAAACATGCACCAATCACATGACCCAGTAATTGCACTTCTGAGCATTTATTCCAAAGAAATGTTTACTTATATTTACACAAAAACCACAAACAAATGTTTATAGCAGCTTTATTTGTAATAGCCCCAAATTACAAAATCTAGATGTCCTTCAACAGGTAAATGGATAAGCAAACCTTAGTGCACTCATATCATGTAATAATCATGCAATAAAAGGAACAAATTATTGATCCATGCAACATGCTGGATGAATCTCCAGAGAAACACGCTTGAGGAAAACACCAACAGCAAAAGTTTATATACTGTATGATTCCATTTATACAGCATCCTTAAAATGGCAAAATCATAGAAATGAAAAGAGTAAGTAAGTGATTGCCAGGGGTTAAGGATGGTGGTGGTGGCTGAAGGGAAGTGGGTGGGACTATAAAAGAAGAATACCTTAAGGATATATGGAGGATACTTGTAGTGATGGGAATTTTTTGTATCCTGACTGTCAGTGTCAATATCCTGGTTGTGATATTGTGATTTTGCAAAATGTTACCATTAGGGAAAACTGGGTAAAGACTACACGGGATTTCTTTGTATTGTTTCTTACAACTGCACGTAAATCTACAACTCTCTCAAACTTAAAAATGTTTGTTTATTAAAAAGGTTTTTTAAATAAGTGCATGTTAAATATTAAGGGGCAGGCAAAAGGAACTTAACCTGTGCTTAGACAACAAGGAACTATGAAATAGCTTTAGTAACGATAGCACCTCTTTATTGAACACTTACTCTATGCCTGGCATTGTTCAAGTTCTTTGTATGCACTCTCTAATTTAATCCTTTTTAAAACCTTAAGCAATTGAGAGAGCTTATGTAACCTTGTACAAGTTCACTCAGCAAGTGGAAGAACCAGGAATTTGAACTTGGATCTATCTGATGAGAAAGCATGTGTTCTTAACCACTGTACTTTACAGCCTCCCTGTTGCTGGAGCAATGGAATCTGCTGAAAAGTTATGGGTTCAGTAGTATAACCTATTGATCCTAAAAGAAGCCACATGTCCTTTCTGCATTTGCAGCTTCAGAAATACGCCTGTAAAGTTAAATTACCATTTGTTCATTCAGTCTTCCAATTCAATGCCAGGTATTGTATAAGGTTCTAGGCATCCAAAGATGCAGAAAAATGTATCACCTGCCTGCCTGCGTGAGGAGCTTGGACACTCCAGGGGGGTGATGGACAGTGATCCCTACATACGTGCCCATTCCTGTGGCCACACAAAGAGAGCTAAATCCAATGTCAGGGTCAGGAGCGCTCCCTGAAAGTCATTTTTGTCTCCTGGTCTCAGGTCCCCCCAACAAACTTTGCAAAAGGCCCTTCTTGGAGGTGGAGGTTGTTGGGGAGGTGTGGCACCTCTGAACTTTTTCTTTCAACACTTCACACAAAAATATGTACTAGTCAAGCTAAAAAACAAAAACAGAAAATGTAACTCAGGTTTACATTTAGTTCCAGGCTTGAAGTGTTCTTTAGAAATTTTCCTGACTCCAGAATCTTTTTGCATCTCTTCGTCTTCATCTTGGTGGGGAATGGGAAGAGAGAAAGTGTAATATAGTGGAAAAACCACAGACTTTTTGGCTAGCCGTATCTGAATTCAGATCTTGACTGCCCAATATGGCTAATGTGGCAGACAGTGGTGGATTGCTGATCTTAGCAAGCTATTTAACTTAACCGAGAATGTTTCCTCATCTGTAAAATGGGAATATTAGTATTCCTCCTAGCGTTGCTGTGGCCATTCAGTGTCATGTAGATAAAACATCTGGCATATGATTGGTGCTTACTAAATGGTACCTATTATTATTTTCTTCCAACATGAAATTTCTTTAAGAGAAAACAGAAAGAATATCTTTGTGACCAAAAGGTGGTAGTTAGGTAAAGATTTCATCAACAAGACTCAGAAAGCAATAACTGTAAAAGAAATATTTGATAAATTAGACTTCATCAAAATTAAAACTTCTACCCAATAAAGATACCATTTAGAAAAGCTACAGACTAGATTGCTACAGACTGTAGCAAACTACAGATGAGAAGAAAATGTTTCCAGGATGCATATACTGACAAAAGAATTATACCCCATACCTCTCTGATGGTAGAGGATCTTACAGAGTTTCAGTGGCATTACACTGAATGATTTCACTGTAAGCCCAATTTATGTAGGTGGCCTGAAAATTTACATTAAGTATCTGCTGAACCCAAAACATACTCTGAAAACTCCTTATTACCTGACTCCTACTGTGCATTTGTTTTCTGAGGATCTGTCTCTTCTTTTGTTTTTTCTTTATATTGTGAAAGAAACTAGACTTCCACTAAGGAACTTGCTTAAAATGCATACCTGAGGATTTGTTGTATCAGTTAGGGTTTGTGTTTGCAAACAGGATCCACCCTGACTAGTTTATTAAAAAAAGGAATGTTATGAATTTGTTAAAGGATGGTAGATAGTGCACAGAATTTCCAGAAAATCCAGAGACATCCTTTGTTAAAGGATGGTAGATAGTGCACAGAATTTCCAGAAAATCCAGAGAGACATATTCTGAAGCTGAGTAGCAACCACACTCAAGAGCTTCTCCACCAAAAATATTTCTACAAATGCTGTTTGGCACCTGTAATGCCTGGAGCCAGATTCCAGAAATACTGCCAGCACCACCTCTGATGAAACAGCCACCTTCCACTAAAATGCCTACCAGTTACTTGTTCCTCCATATCTGGCCACCTCCTCACATAGCTCACTTCTTAATTCAAGTCCTAACAGCAAGGATCTGATTGATAGAACCTAGATCACATGACTGCAAACTTAGTTGACTTCTACCTTGGAAGAGTAGTCTTAAAATGTAGGAGATCTGAAAACATACAGGAAGGATATTTTAAAATGCTGGCTGCCAAGATAAGAAATGGCTATCCATTATCCCTTTTTCTTGTACAACAGAGTCTAGAAAACTAAAAACATGTCTCGGATACCTTTGCAGTTATGACTCAGGATGTAATTTAGGATTCACCAATCTCATGCTCCTACGTAAGATTTGGAAGGCAGAATTGAGGTGGAGGCCATGCTTTTGTTAGTTATCTCAGTTAATTCTCCTAGCTGGTCTTGGTTGTGTTGAAGTTTGGGGTATGTATGTGTGTAAGTGCATTGTTTTTCTTGTTTTGGTTTTGTTTTTTTGTTCTTTGGTCAGAGTTGGCAGGATTCCTACTATCCAATCCTTAGCTTTATTGTTAAAAGGCAGAATTAGGGGAGCATATATGTTTTGCTATTTGGATTTAGGAAGCATCATTTGATTGTGGAATTAGCTATTGCATAATGGTGGCTTTCTGTGCTGTGGATGGTGGATAAAATGGTGTATTTCTAGAGCCATGATTTATAGTGGTGGATTCCTGGTTCCCAATTTTCCTGCTTCTTGAAAAGGTAAACAGGAAGCTTCCTTCTCTGACTGGCAAGTTTAGTAGTGTTGTCCTAAAATTCATTTCTTCAGCCCTTCCAAGGATTTTCCTAAGCACTCGCTCCCTGTATTTAATATCTTTCTGCTTAAAATAGATGATTTCTGTTATTTATCATTTAATATTTTCTAACATAGGCATTAGTGCTATAAATTTCCCTTTATCTATTGCTTTAGCTGCATCTCACAAAATTTGATATGTTGTATTTTCATTTTTATTTAGTTTAAAATATTTTCTAGTTTCCTCTAGTCTCTTTTTTCACTCATGAGTTATTTACTTGTAGGTTATTTAGTTTGCAAATATTTAGAAATTCTCCTAGGTCTTTTGGCTATTGATATCTAATTTAATTCTATTGTGGAAAGACAACATACTTGGATTTGAATTAAATGTATTGTGACTTCTTTTATGGCCTAGAATATGCCTTATCTTGGTAAATGTTCTGTACATCCTTAAAAATAATGTATAATGTGCTGAGGGCTCTATAAATGCCAATATGTCAGGATGCTAGTGTTGTTAAAAGTTTTCTGTATTCTCAGTGATTTTCTGTCTATATGCTCTATCAGTTATTGAAATAGGAATGTTAAAACCACTAACTGTAATTGTGTATTTGTCTATTTTTCTATCAGTTTTTGTTTCATATATGTCAATGCTATGTTATATTAAATGCATGAACATTGGGGATTGTCATGTCCTCTAATGAATGCCCTGTTTTATAATTATGAGCAAACCCTCTTTTATCCCTGGTAATATTCTTGCTTGAAATCTACTTAGTCTATTAATAATATATTATTTTGGTTTTCCTTTAACTGGTGTTAACATAGTATGTCTTTTTCTATTCTTTTTACTTTGAACTTAGCTGTGTCTTTGAATTTGAAGTGGGTTTCTTGTAGGCAGCATGTAGTTGGATCTTGCTATTTGTTTTTCAATCCAATATTAAAATCTCTGCCTTTTAATTGGGGTGCTGGAGACCATTTACATTTAATAGTTAGACTCGAATATTTCATCCAGCTATTTGTTTTCTATTTGTTCCACTTGTGTTTGTTTATTTTTTCCTCCTGTGACGCTCCTTTTAGATTATTTTTATAGTTCCATATGAAGTTCATCTTATAATGATAAAGTGGCCAGTTCAACAGAGGATATAAAAATTCTACATGTTCATGAGCCTAATAAAATAGCTGATATACACCCACACATGTATTATAGTTAGATGTATATAATATAATTTTTATATATACAGATTAAGTATTCCTAATTTAAAAATCCAAAATCCAAAATACTCCAAAATCTACAACTAAGTGTCAATATGACACTCAAAAAAATGCTTATAGGAGAATTTTGGACTTCAGATTTTTGGATTATGGATGTTCAGCCTGTATCATGTATATGATATGTTAATATATGTATTAACTATTTTAGAGATTACTTTAAGGTTTACAGCATATATCTTTAACTTATGAAGGTTTATCTTCAAATAATATTATAGTACTTCACATAAACCTTACTACATAAAACTTACTACAATATACTTCCATTCCTCTCCTCTTCGCCTTTGAGTTATTATTGTCATACATTTTTCCTCTACATGTGTTGGAAATTCTACAATGTATTATTATTATTTTTTTGCTTAAATACTTTTTAAAAGGTTTGTAAAATAAGAAAAATCTTTTATATTTATCCACATAATTACCATTTCCAGTCTCCTTAATCATTTGTGTAGATTCAAACTTTTATCTGGTATCCATACCTTTTATATACACATGCTATAAACACCCCTATTATTGTTGTTGTTGTTGTTTTGGAGATGGGGTTTTACTCTGTTACCCAGGCTGGAGTGCAATGGCAATCATAGGTCACTGCAGACTCGAACTCCTGAGCTCAAGCAATCCTCCCACCTCAACAATCTGAGTAGCTGAGACTACAAGCATGCACCACACCCAGGTAATATTTTTATTTTTTGTAGAGATGGGGTCTCACCATGTTGTCTAGGCTGGTCTTGAACTCCTGGGCTCAAGTGATCCTCCTGCCTTAGCCTCCCAAAGTGCTAGGATTACAGGTGTCAGCCAGTGTGTCTGGTCTTGTATTTCTTTTGTTACCAATGCAATTCTTAATGCTTTGATGAAAAGAGTGGCTTACAAGCATGATATTATTATTTTTATATGCATTATCAATTATCTTTTAAAGATACACAAATAAAAAATATTTTGTATTGATCCATGTAGTTACCATTTCCAGTGCTTTTCATTCTCTTGTGTAGAACCTGAGTTCTGTCATTTTTCTCATTTTTCTTCTGCCTGAAGAATAAATAGGTCTGCTGGTGATAAAGTATTTCTGCTGTTGAATGTCTGAAAAAGTCAATTTCACTTCATTTTTGAAAGTTAGGTTTGAGGGGTGTAAAATTTTAAGTTGAAAGGATTTTCTTTTCCTTTTGGTATTTCAAACATGTTGCTCCACTGTCTTCTGGCTTGCAATGTTTCCAGTAAGAAATTGGCAGTAATTATCTTTGTTCTTCTGTACAGTAATGTATCTTTTTTCCTGGCTACTTTTAAGATTTTTCTCCTTATCATGTGTTTTAATTAATTTCTCTATGATGTCAATTGTACTGTAGTGTAGTTTTCTTCATGTTTCTTAGGTTTGGGATTTGCTGAACTTGTTGAATCTGTAGACTTAACATTTTCATTAAATTTAGAAAATTTTCAGCCACTATTTTTCCTTTTTTGAGACAAAGTCTTACTCTGTCACACAGGCTGGAGTGCAGTGGCCCAATCTAGGCTAACTGCAACCTGAAACCTCCGCCTCCATGGTTCAAGCAATTCTCATGCCTCAGCCTCCCGAGTAGCTGGGACTACAGGTGTACGTCACCACACCCAGCTTTTTTTTGTATTTTTAGTAGAGATGGGGCTTTGCCATGTTGGTGGGGCTGGTCTTGAACTCCTGACCTCAAGTGATCTGCCCACCTAGGCCTCCCAAAGTGCTGGGATTACAGGCATGAGCCACCACACCTGGCCATTATTTCTTAATTTTTTTTTTTTTTTTTCTGTTACCCACCCACTCCTTTCTTCCTTCAGGAGCTCTGATTACATATATATTGCACTGTTGGACATTTTTCCACAGCTCCCTTATGCTCTGTTTTTCTGTTTTTCAGTCTTCTCTTATGTTTCTTCTTAGATAGCTTCTAGTGCCGTGTCTAAATCTTTTCTTCTGCAATGTTTAATTTGCTGTTAATCTGATTTAGTGAATTTCTCATCTCAGACATTATGACTGTTATACTTGTTTTAATAACCTTGTCTGCTAATTCCATCATTTGTGTCATTTCTGAGTTTATTTCATTTAATTGATTTTTTATTATACTTTAAGTTCTAGGGTACACATGCACAATGTGCAGGTTTATTACATAGGTATACATGTGCCATGTTGGTTTGCTGCACCCATCAACTCGTCATTTACATTAGGTATTTCTCCTAATGCTATCTCTCCCCCAGCCCCCAACCCCATGACAGGCGTGGGTATGTGATGTTCCCTGCCCTGTGTCCATGTGTTCTTGTTGTTCAACTCCCACCTATGAGTGAGAACATGTGGTGTTTGGTTTTCTGTCCTTGTGATAGTTTGCTGAGAACGATGGTTTCCACCTTCATCTATGTCCCTGTAAAGGACATGAATTCATCCTTTTTTATGGCTGCATAGTATTCCATGGTGTATATGTGCCACATTTTCTTAATCCAGTCTATCATTGATGAACATTTGGGTTGGTTCCAAATCTTTGCTATTGTGAATAATGCCACAATAAACATACGTGTGCATGTGTCTTTATAGTAGAATGATTTAAAATCCTTTGGGTATATACCCAGTAATGGGATTGCTGGATCAAATGGTATTTCTAGTTCTAGATCCTTGAGGAATCACCACACTGTCTTCCACAATGGTTGAACTAATTTACACTCCCACCAACAGTGTAAAAGCGTTCCCATTTCTTCACATCCTCTCCAGCGTCTGTTGTTTCCTGACTTTTTAATGATCACCATTCTAACTGGCATGAGATGGTATCTCATTGTGGTTTTGATTTGCACTTCTCTGATGACCAGTGATGATGAGCATTTTTTCATGTCTGTTGGCTGCATAAATGTCTTCTTTTGAGAAGTGTCTGTTCATATATTTCATCTACTTTTTGATGGGTTTTTTTTGCTTTTTTCTTGTAAATTTGTTTAAGTTCCTTGTAGATTCTGGATATTAGCCCTTTATCAGATGGGTAGATTGCAAAGATTTTCTCCCATTCTGTAGGTTGCCTATTCACTCTGATGATAGTTTCTTTTGCTGTGCAGAAGCTCTTTAGTTTAATTAGGCCAACAGGGGGCAAGCTGAAGCAGGGGGTGGTGTCACCTCACCTGGGAAGCATATATACATTGGGTGCATATATATTTAGGATAGCTCTTCTTGGTGAATTGATCCCTTTACCATTATGTAGTGGTCTTCTTTGTCTCTTTTCATCTTTGTTGGCTTAAAGTCTGTTTTATCAGAGACTAGGATTGCAACTGCTGCTTTTTTTTTGCTTTCCATTTGCTTGGTAGATCTTCCTCCTTTTGAGCCTATGTGCATCTTTGCACATGAGATGGGTCTTCTGAATACAACACACCAATGGATCCTGATTCTTCATCCAATTTGCCAGTCTGTGTCTTTCAATTGGTGCATTTAGCCCATTTACATTTAAGGTTACTATTGTTATGTTTGAATTTGATCTTGTCATTATGATGTTAGCTGGTTATTTTGCCCATTAATTGATGCAGTTTCTTCATAGCATGGATGATCTTTACAATTTTGCATGTTTTTGCAGTGGCTGGTACCAGTTGTTCCTTTCCATGATTAGTGCTCCCTTCAGGAGCTCTTGTAAGGCAGGCCTGGTGGTGACAAAATCTCTCAGCATTTGCTTGTCTGTAAAGGATTTTATGTCTCCTTCACTTATGAAGCTTAGTTTGGCTGGATATGAGATTCTGGCTTGAAAATTCTTTTCCTTAAGAATGTTGAATGTTGGCCCCCACTCTTTTCTGGCTTGTAGGGTTTCTGCTGAGAGATCCACTGTTAGTCTGATGGGCTTCCCTTTGTGGGTAACCTGACCTTTCTCTCTGGGTGCCCTTAACATTTTTTCCTTCATTTCAACCTTGGTGTATCTGATAATTTTCTGTCGTGAGGTTGCTCTTCTCGAGGAGTATCTTTGTGGTGTTCTCTGTATTTCCTGAATTTGAATGTTGGCCTGCCTTGCTAGGTTAGGAAAGTTCTCCTGGATAATATCTTGAAGAGCATTTTCTAACTTGGTTCCATTCTCCTTGTCACTTTCCAGTATACCAGTCAAACGTTGATTTGGTCTTTTCACATAGTCTCACATTTCTTGGAGGCTTTGTTAGTTTCTTTTCACTTTTTTTCCTCTAATTTTGTCTTCTTGCTTTATTTCATTAATTTGATCTTCAATCACTGATATCCTTTCTTCCGCTTGATTGAATCAGCTATTGAAGCTTGTGCATGCGTCACAAAGTTCTCGTGCCATGGTTTTCAGCTCCATCAGGTCATTTAAAGTCTTCTCTACACTGTTTATTCTAGTTAGCCATTCGTCTAACCTTTTCTCAAGGTTTTTAGCTTCCTTGCGATGGGTTAGAACATACTCCTTTAGCTCGGAGAAGTTTGTTATTACCAGCCTTCTGAAGCCTACTTCTGTCAACTTATCAAATTCATTCTTCATCCAGTTTTGTTCCCTTGCTGGCAAGAAGCTGAGATCCTTTGGAGGAGAAGAGGTGCTCTGGTTTTTGAAGTTTTCCACTTTTCTGTTCTGGTTTCTCCCCATCTTTGTGGTTTTATCTACCTTTGGTCTTTGATGTTGGTGACCTACAGATGGGGTTTTGGTGTGGATGATCTTTTGGTTGATGTTGATGCTATTCCTTTCTGTTTGTTAGTTTTCTTTCTAACAGTCAGACCCCTCAGCTGCAGGTCTGTTGAAGTTTGCTGGAGGTCCACTCCAGACCATGTTTGCCTGGGTATCACCAGCAGAGGCTGCAGAACAGCAAATACTGCTGCCTGATCCTTCCTCTGGAAGCTTCGTCCCAGAGGAGCACCCGCCTGTTTGTGGTGTCTGTCGGCCCCTACTGGGAGGTGTTTCCAAGTCAGGCTACAGGGGGTCAGCGACCCACTTGAGGAGGCAGTCTGTCCGTTCTCAGAGCTCGAATGCCATGCTGAGAGAACCACTGCTCTCTTCAGAGCTGTCAGACAGGGATGTTTAAGTCTGCAGAAGCTGTCTGCTGCCTTTTGTTCTACTATGCCCTGCCCCAAGAGGAGGAATCTATAGAGGCAGTAGGCCTTGCTGAGTTGCAGTGGGCTCCACCTAGTTTGTGCTTCCCGGCCCCTTTGTTTACATTGTGAGCTACTCAAGCCTGAGCTATTCAAGCCTCAGCAATGGTGGACGCCCCTCTCCCCCGCCAGGCTCAGCCTCACAGGTTGATCTCAGAATGCTGCGCTAGCAATGAGCAAGGCTCTGTGGGTGTGGGACCCACCAAGCTAGGCACGCGAGGGTATCTCCTGTTCTGCCCATTGCTAAGACTATGGGAAAAGTGCAGCATTTGGTCAGAAGCCAGGTACAGTCTGTCATGGCTTCCTGTGACTAGGAAAGGGAAATACCCTGACCCCTTGTGCTTCCCAGGTGAGGTGACACCACCCCCCTGCTTCAGCTTGCCCTCTGTGGGCTGCACCCACTGTCCAATCAGTGCCAATGAGATGAACCAGGTACCTCAGTTGGAAATGCAGAAATCACCTGTCTTCTGCATTGATCTTGCTGGGAGCTGCAGACTGGAGCTGTTCCCATTCTGCCATCTTGGAAACCCTCCCATTTAACTGATTTTTTTTTTTCATATCACAAGTCATATTTTACTGCTCATGTGTATGTTGGGTAAATTTTGACTATATGTTAGATGTTGTATATTTTACTTTATTTGGTGCTGAACATTTTTATAGTCCAGTAAATATTCTGGGCTTTGTTCTGGAATTCAGTTAAATTGCTTGTAAACATTCTTATTCTTTCAAGTCTTGCCTTTAAATTTAGTTTGATGACATCAGAGCAGCATTCAATCTAAGACTGAATTTTCTCCACTGTTGAAGCAAAGCCCTAAAGCCCTTCTGAATATTCTGTCCAATGTTTCATGAATGATGAAATTTTATACTCTGGAAGATGAGAATAGGAGCTATTGTCAGCCTTGTGTGAGCTCCAAACATTGTTCACTCTAATCCTTTAATGTGATTCTTTCCCTCTCCTTGGGTAGCTTCCTCACATGCATTTACTAATCTTTTCTCTAGTGAGGACTCAAGAGGGATCCTTTGTAGATTTGCAGAGCTCTTTCACTCCATGCAGCTCTTTCTTCTTGGTCCTTTGCTCTACAAACTTGAATTTTCATGTTCTCTCTACACCTCTATCCTTGTCTCGTCAACTTAGGGGTGTCACCAAACACTGCCTGGGATACCCCTCCCTGAACCAAGTGAGAGTTCCCCAGAAACTCTCTCTAGACTGTAAGTCGGTACAATCATAGGAGCCCCTCATTTGTTTCTCGTCTCTTGGAGAATACATCTCTTTATTACCAGATTCTCATTTTTAAAACCATTGTTTCTTATATTGTTTTATTTTGTTGATATTTTCGGTGAGAGGATAAATCTAGTCCTTGCTATTCCATCTTGACCAGACATCAATGTCCTTGTTATCTGCCAATGATCCTTGACTAATACATATGCCAACCTTGCTTCTGTTGGATAATTTCTGCTACTTGACCTCTGCTACCATAATGCCTTCATCATCCTTATTCAATGATGATTTCAATGGTAACATCTTCCACATGCATCCCCAGCCCACAGAAAATAGCTGCTACAATACAACACCAATCCATTGGTGCTCCCTTCACTAACGTTATATCTTAGGGCTGTGGAAAATGAAGTATATTTTGGGCTGTCTCAAGGACATATTTATTGGTTGTGTGAATGGATCACATATTAAATTCACTCCAACATTCTTCTTCTTTCTAAAGTCTTGGGATTTCTTCATCTCTACATTTTCTCTAACACTGTCTAGCGTCTCAGCTTCCATTTGGTATAGATCTTTGCTGAGACTAAGTTTTAGCCAACCAAACAAGAAATCATTAGAATTACCCCCAACTGTTTGAGCTAGCACACTAGTGGAGATCCAAAGTCTTCACTAAGTGAACTCATAATAATGAATTTGACCCAATCTAAAATTGTTTAGATCCACCTTCATGTAGCCTATCATTTACTAAAATGCATATTTCCAAGTTTCTGACTATATAAATTAGCAAAATCTTGTTATTTTTGCTTCACTTTGCCAGAATGACATTGTAATTGCCTCTTTGGTCATATCTGGCAATCTGACTTTAGTTACAGGTATGAAGCAATGAGAAGTGGGTAACAGTATATGAGGAAAATATTAATTTCTACTACTAAGATAACATCCTTTAGCAAGGTAATTTCAGATATTAATCAGGGCAGGAAAAGTCTTAATAAAGAAGGAAGAAAGGGTTCCTCCTGCTGAGACTTTGGAAATTGACATGCTCTTAAATGTCCCCATACTGGCCAGGTGTCGGTGGCTCACGCCTGTAATCCCAGCACTTTGGGAGACTGAGGCGGGCAAATCATGAGGTCAAGAGATTGAGACCATCCTGGCCAACATTGTGAAACCTCGTCTCTACTAAAAATACAAAAATTAGCCAGGTGTGGTGGCATGTGCCTGTAATCCTAGCTACTCGGGAGGCTGAGGCAAGAGAGTCGCTTGAACCCAGGAGGCAGAGGTTTCAGTGAGCCGAGATCGCACCACTGTACTCCAGCCTGGATGACAGTGCAAGACTCTGTCTCAAAAAAGAAAGTTCCCATACTGATTCTCCATGTTTCACTCTTTCTCAGTCAGTACCCTAACTTCCACATAAGAATCCTCTTAAGGCTATGAATTCAACCTATTTCATAATTCAGCATCCTGCTGTGAGTTTGACTTTCAGCTACATCCGCCCTGTGGCTGCAAAAGATAGCATAGAAACGATCTGTTTGTAGGACAGTCTAATACACTTAAAATTTTAACTTCTGATTTATCATTTTCTTTCTTTAAAGCCCCCAACTGAGTTAAAAGCAGCAAGTTCAGTAAGTACTACTTGCATTCCTCAGCCCCTTCTGTGTCATGGAGGCCACCAAACCCTTGAGTAGGTAGATCAGGTGATAATGAAAGTAATTATTTCATCACTTTCTGTCATGGGCTGCCAGAATCCCATCCTTTAATACTAACTAACTAAACGTGACCTTGCCTTCAAACCCGACCATGTCAGATAACCAGCCACCAAATCCCCATTTTATTGGGGATCTGTTGCTAGTAACCATTCTAAGTACAAATCAGTACATCTGTCAGCGTCTTTAGATGCAATCAGCAGAATCTATTCTTACAATTTAAGCAAAAAAAAAAAAAAAAAAAAAAAGATTTGAGAATATTAAGTAACTCCTAGAATCTCCTGGAGGCCAGAAGAGCCAAACCCTGAAGGTAAACAGCCAGAAACAATGTCCTACTACGTGGTCTCCTAACAGTTTACTGGGTACGAGAAACTCCACCTCTGCCACTCCCAAAGATCTGGAGACCTCTGCCACCACACCTGCTTGAAGACTTGAGATCACTCACACGAAGCTATTTCGTCATATTGCTTGTTTCCAAATCCAGGTCTCGCGAGGGTGTGTCTGATTGCCAGAATTTGGATCACTTGACTGTGCCTAGCTCCATGAGGCCTGCAGTGGCGCATTTTCTGGTTTCTACCTTGGGAAGACAGATTTCGTAATATGGGAAATTACCAAAATGTAAGAAGTTTAAACGTGTGGAATTTTTAGCCACTGTTACCCATAGTGCACATTTATAATTTAATCCACTCGTATGTATACACAGAAATGCACAATTTTAGTTGCCCCAAATCTCTGAACTCTGAAGCTCAGTAAAACCTCCATTCAGATTTACTTTTCTCTGCTTAAATGGAAATGTGAGGGATATGAAAAGAAGCCAAAGTAGCCCGCAAAGCAGTCTTGCCTGAGACAGGAAGGCTAGATGTGGTGCCAGGAGTGCCCCTCCCTCCTGGAAATTCCATCACTCCGTCACCATGCAATATACCTGAATGACCCTTGCTGCAATATTGCATACTCGTTCCTCTATTTATAAAGCAGAATTTCTGGGTAGGAGAGCCCTGGCGAATGTCAGGCTGCCTCTGTGCCAAGATAGGATTAGGGTTCTCTGCATCTTGGTCACACCAATTGCTCCCAGAAAAGACAGAGGCCAGCTGTGGCTAAAATTACAGTAACCAGCCCCACCTGACCCCCAGTAGCCAGCCCATCATGCCCACTTTTGGAATAGCTGATGTTCTCTGCTCCTTCTGGGGATCGGGTGGCTGAGGACTGCAGCCAGGGCTCATCTGTGTGGTGATGTGGACTCCAGGGTGTGCAGCGGAAGCAATATCACCTGGGATTAAAGGATTGCTGCCTCTTTAAATCTGATCTCTCTCAGAGTTATTAGTAGGCTGTCCTTTGCCAATTTTTCTGCCATCATTCATTCAGGACTATAATTTTGTCCAGAGAAAAAGATCTCCGGATTCAGAAGTCTTTTCAAGCCAGTAGAGGTATGTGGAAAGATCATTATTAGCAGGACACATCCATCAAATCCCTTCTTACCACTTGCTCCACCAGGACTCTGGGAAAAGAAGCAGGAGGCACAGCCCCTGTATCTGGGGCATAAAACTCAACCCAGACATGGGGGCTTGGACAGGTCTTTAAAGGGCAGACATGTGACGAAGGAGAGCAGGGAGCAACTGACTCATAGGCAGACCACAAAATACGATGCTGACACCAAACCCGCTGCTTTTCACCTCCACCCAGGTCCTCATTACCTCATTCTGGAGCTATTTGAACAGGCTCATCTCTGGTGTCTCCACCTTCCACAGCGCCCTTCCTCGGTCCACCCCGAGGACCCCTTATGCTCCTGCTCAGGGACTCCCTCTGCTTCCAGGAGCGTTTCTCAACCTTTTGGTTAAAAGCATTCGGAGCCTCCCACGTCAGAGAAATTGAACTCTTATGATCATGATAGAAATTGTACTTTTGGTTGTGAAAATAACCAAAAGCTACTTATAACTCAGGACATCTTTTGTGTTAAGTCATATCTTACTAATCCAAGCAGCATCTACATCATTCTAAATAATACCTATTGAAGTGGGACAGTATTTGTTCTGCCCAAAGACAATAATTGTTGCATATTAGGATTTAAGTAATTCTCTTTCTTTTGTCCCATCTTCTGCTGGCAGGTCTACTATTCTCAGCACAAGGTTGAAATTTGTCACAATTTAGCCACCATCTACCTTCCTGACTGGAACCCCCTTGACTCCCTTTTATGAGTTGCTTATCCCATTAGGTTCACCCCCATTCCTGAAGCTTATTTCTCCATTTCCATTTCTCCATTTTGCTCACAATGTTGATGCTCACAGAGCCTCTTTTTGCCACTAGCTCCCCGCAGTTTTTATCTACCCCAAATGCTCCTGATTGTTTGAAGCATAATTTAAATGCAGTCCACCATCAGAATAATCAGCAGGCATTTGTTAAAAACATAGATTCTCTGGGTTCTTGGGATCTCCCACTTCCTTAGTTGGAAGGATATGGCCCATGAATCTGTATTTTGATTTGTTATATATTATAATTATTTATATAAAAATATATCTTTATATATTAATTACATATACATATTATATAAATGATACTTTATGACATTTTAAAATATACACACTATATAAATTATGTAACACATACAAATGATATATAATATAATTTATATAAAATATATAGTGTAAAACACTATACAAATTGTAATAACTATTTCCATTTCTGTTTTCAGTATTTTCTTGCACTCTTTATGGCTGGCTGAGTCTTTAATAGCCAACTTTTTCCATGCAAAAGGAAGTTCACTGAAGAGAAGTAAGGGTGAAGACCGTAATGATAAAATCTTCCCTTAAATAAAAGAAGCCCTTTGGATCTTTAGGTGGTGAAAAATGATCTTTCGATTTGTGAGACCCCTGACATTTTGTAATTACAGGTTAATATAAAGACTGCTATATTTAGGCAGGTTCCACTCATAAAGATAATAGTAATATAACGGCTAAAGATTCAGCAAAGGCTGGCAATTAGCAAATATATTCACTGTGCTTTAGTTTATACTTTCATTCCCAAAGGCAATTAATCACTTAAGTGAATATTTTAGCCTAATTATAGATAATAATAAACAAAAGTGTACTCACATTTTCTCAAGTTTGTCTGCATTCGAAGAGCTCACCAAACATTTGTTATTGCCTCTAATCACAGTGAGAGCCTAACTTAGGTAACTAATTGACCTTATGAATAGAAGATCTTAAGAATAAAACAAACAAATTTAACAAAGTTGCAGGATACAAAATTAATGCAAAGAAGCCAGTAGAGTTTCCATATACTAACAATAAACTATCTGACAAAGAAATCAAGAAAACAATTCCATTTACAATAGCATCCAAAAAAAAACCCAAATTACTTGGGAATAAGTTTATAGACGTGAAAGATATGTACTCTGAAAATGTAAAACATTAATTTAAAAAATGGAAGAAGACAAAAATACATGGAAAGCTATCCCATGATCATGGATTAGAATAATATTATAAAAATATCCATACTACCCAAAGCTATCTACATATTCATGCAATCCCTATCAAAATTCCAATGACATTTTATATAGAAATTTTAAAATCCTAAAATTCATATGGAATGACAAAATACCTCAAATAGCCAAAATAATCTTGAGCAAAAAGAACAAAGCTGGAAGCATCATACAGTGTGATTTCACAATATACTACAGAAATACAATAATCAAAACAGTATGGTACTGACATAAAAAGAGGCATCTACACTAATGGAATAGATCAGAGAGCTTATAAATAAATCCACATGTTTATGGTCAATTGATCTTTGACAAAGTCACCAAAGAACACACAATGGGAAAAAGACAATTTCCTCAATAAGTTGTGTAGGAAAACTGCATATCCACGTGCAGAAAAATGATATTGAACCCTTTCTCACAGCACATAAAAAATAAGATGCATTAAAGCCTTAAATATAAGACCTGAAACTGCAAAACTACTAGAAGAAAACATAGGGGAAAAGCTCCTTGACATTGGTTTGAGCTATGATTTTTTTGGATATAACCCCAAAAGCACAGACAACAAAAGCAAAAATAGATAAATGGGACTGTATGAAACTTAAAACTTGTACACAGCAAAGGAAACAACAGAGTGAGCAGACAACTTATAGAATGGTAAAAAAAAAATAGGCAAACCATACATCTGATAAGAGGTTAATACCCAAAATATATAAGGAACTCAAACAACCCAATACCAACAAAATAAATAATACAATTAAGTAATGGGCAAAGGAACTGAAAAGACATTTTTCTAAAGAAGACATACAAATGGCCAACAGGCATATGAAAAAATCACAATCATCAGGGAAAGGCAGATTAAACCACAATAAAATACCTGTTAAAATGTCTATTATCAAAAAGATGAAAAATAAGTATTGGTGAGGATGGGTCAAAAAGGGAACCCTTGCACACTGTTGGTGGGAATGCATATTAATACAGCAATTATGGAACATAGCATGGTGGTGCCTCAAAAACTTAAAAATAGAATTGCCATATGACCCAGTAATCCCACTTTTGGGTATAGATATCCAAAGGAAATGCAATCAGTATGTCAAAGAGATATCTGAACTCCCGTATTCATTGCAGCATTGTTCACAACAGCCAAGATATGGAATCAACCTAAGTGTCTACTGAAGGATAAATGGCTAAACGATATGTGGTATGTATGTATACAATGAAATACAATTCAGCTTTTAAAAAGAAAGAAATTCTGTAATTTACAACATGAATGAACTTGGAGGCTATTTTTGCTACATGAAATAAGCCAGGCACAGAGACACATGTAATGCACTTTCTCATTTATGTGTGGGATCTAAAAAGTTGAACACACAGAAGTAGAGGGCAGAATGGTGTTTGCTAAGGGCGGGGAGGTGGGAGCAGGGAGATGAAGAGATGTTGGTCAAAGGTACAAAGGGTCAGTTAGACAGGATGAATATGTTCTGGAGATCTATTGTACAATATGCTGACTATGATTAATAATAATTGAAATACTTGAAAATTGCTAACAGAGTAGATCTTAAATGTTCTCACCACAAAAAATGCTAAAGTATGTGAGGTGTGTGAGGTGATGGATATGTTAATTAGCTTGACTTAATTATTTCACGATGTATGTATAAATATATATACCTTAAAACATCAAGTTGTACACCTAAATAAATACAATTTTTACTTATCAATTATACCTTAATAAAGCTGAGGGAAAATAAAGTAAAACCAATAGTGCAGTAAAAGCTCCATTAAAAAAAGAAGATGCTGGGTGCGGTGGCTCATGCGTGTAATCCAAGCACTCTGAGAGGCCGAGGTGGGAGGGTTGCTTGAGCCCAGAAGTTCCACATGGCGAGACCCTGAGCAACGTGGTAAGACCCTGGTTTCTACAAAGCATAAACAAAATTAGTCAGGCATGGAGGTGTACTCCTATAGTCCCAGCTACTCAGGAGGCTGAGGTGGGAGGACAGATTGAGCCAAGGAGGTCAAGGCTGCAGTGAGCCATTTCTTGCCACTGCACTCCAACTTGGGCAGCAGACCAACACCCTGCATTTAAAAAAAAAAAAAAAAAAAAAAGTAAACAGGATCAATATCTATGAACATGTTAATTATCTTTTCTCTATGTGGCTATTACTTGACTTTCAGTCTTCTCTGATAATGAAGCCAGAAGGGACCTCAAAGATAATTTAATCTAACTTTCTACCCAATCCAAGATGGATACCAAATGGACAGTTGTTGGGTCCTGAGAAGTTTCAGTGACAGCGTGCTCTCATTTTCAGGTAGCTATAATTGTTAAGAAAGCATCCTTGATGTGGCAGAGACTGGCTAACTGCTCAGCAAACCTATTTCCCCTTCCTGCGAACACAGCTAGATGACATTTCCCATGTTTCCATCAATTAGATGTGGCATGTGAGTAAGTTCTAGAATGTATCGCACTTGTAGGCATGGACACTAAGCTCCCATGGACACATTTCCTCCACTGCATCCTCTGCTCTTACCTGCCAGCTGTATGCAGAGCATTCAGAGAGGATTAGAATGGCAGAGCTTGGAAGAAAACCACATAGAAGAACTGCCTGACTAGGAATATGCAGAATGGACTGTTACAGGAGCGAGATACAGATTTCACTGTGTTAAGGGACAGGAATTTGAAGGTTGTCTCTTGGAGCAGTCAGTGTGCTTTGATGTGCACAAAACTTGGTGCCTTGAAATAAGAGTACCACCATCTCAAAATCAAAAAAAAAAGGACTAAAATATGTGACATTGGCTTAGCAGTAAGATGATGGGCAGAAAAACTATTCCTGGGAAAGTTATTTGCAATGGCAAAATATTTGGTAAAAATATTGCCTACAGTAATGTGGGAGGCAGGCCCCATGGACACTGAGTGTGTAACTTTAGGGCAAGGGTTAGAAATAATTCTAGTATTCTAGTGTCAGTGTGTATTGGCTACTATTGGCTGCACTGGGTACATATACAAGAAGGAGATGAGCTCAGAAAAAAAAAAAAAGGCCTTTCAGTAAAGATGAGATTAGGAGTGTGTCCTTCCCACCCAAACCTATTAGCTTGGCTAGCTTCAAAGGAACAATAAGCTTGGTGAGGAAGCAAAGAAACATATCAAGTTTGAGAATTATGCCTGGGAAAGAAATTAAGGTATAGTTACTTGTACATGGAACTAACTGGAAGCAAACAGATCAGAATCCCAGTAAAATTTTAAGACTGTTGTATCACCAAAAAAAAAAAAAAAAAAACCCCACAACCCCATACTAAAACATATATTTTATTTATTTATTTATTTTTGAGATGGAGTCTTGCTCTGTGGCCCAGGCTGGAGTGCAGTGGTGCGATCTCAGCTCACTGCAAGTTCTGCCTCCAGGGTTCACACCATTCTCCTGCCTCAGCCTGCTGAGTAGCTGGGACTACAGGCACCCGCCACCATACCTGGCTAATTTTTTCTATTTGTAGTAGAGGCAGGGTTTCACCGTGTTAGCCAGGATGGTCTCAACCTTCTGACTTCATGATCTGCCTGCCTCGGCCTCCCAAAGTGCTGGGATTACAGGTGTGAGCCACCACACCCGGCCCCAAAACATTTTTAACTGTTCAAACATCAAAATAATCCTTGGGCCCCAAAACTTACATAAGCATGGATTAGCTACTAAGGTTGTTTTGGCCCCCAAAGAGGCATACTCCAAAATGCTCACTTCAGATACAGTCAAATGGAGATGGAAGAACTTTACAGTGAGTGGGATTCAAGGACTATAGAGAACAATGGACAAGAGGGTCTCTCCCAAAGTAGAATCAAGGTCTAATCAAAGAACTTTTATCTCACCCTCTTCCCCTGCCTGAATAGGGGGATTTTGTAATGCCTGCCCAATATGCTTTTACAAATACTACAGACCAATGATTGCTATGTGTCCCCTGTTCTTCTCTTTGTAAATAGGATGACCTACTGAGGTTATCCAGCCACTGCTCCATCACAGTCTGTTAGGTGTGTGTGTGTGCATGTTGGGGTGTTGCGAGTGGGCAGACAGCTTGTCTTTTTAGTTCATAGGTTTTCACACCCCGAGAGGCATCAACCAAATCTGACAGAGAGGTCTATGCAATACTCAGAAACACTGGATTTGAGCTAGACATGATCTAGTAAGTCTGGGTTAGACTTGTGGCTATTTTCCTTGAAAAGAGGGAAGTGTATTCTATGTGTGGGAAGAAGAATAAAACAGTATTTGGTGTCTGTAAGGACAGTTCATGGTAGAGATTGGGTAGAAACAGAATGAATAGATTTCCTCTCATTCCTTGGCACACAGCTAAACTACATTTTGCAATCTCCCTTGCAACTGGAGTTGGCTTCACAATTGTGTTCTAGCCCATAGAATGTGGTTAGAACTGATATACATCACTTCCAAGCCTCGTCCATTAAACCTGTTATCCTCCACAGTTACACTTCTTCCTGGAGGACTCTGGAGCCCTTGGGGATACAGCCTACTAAAGGGAAGGAGTCTGGGTCCCTGCAACTCCACGGGAGGAGAGTTGCAGTAGCAGCCTAGCCAGGAATACCCCACTGAACTATTGCCATAACAAGAAATAAAACATATATTTATCATCAGGATACTGAAATTAAAAGGTTTATTATGCAAATTGACCTGCCCTAATTCACTTCTTCACAATAAATTCACTAATTCACGAGCATCCATTTCTCTTTCACATATCAAGCCTAGATTTGCTCTCTAGAAATACACAGAAAACGTTCAGATTTTTTTTTAACCTGACAGCTGTTCAGACATTGGAAGACAACTGTCATGCTCCCACCCACTGTCTTTCCTTTTTCAAGCTAAATATCCTAAATTTCCTCATCATATATTTCATTCCTCATATTTTAAAACTGCCATCTTTCTATGAATATGGATGGGGAGGGGACAGGTTCCTTGGGACTGGCTAGAATTTTTCAAAATGGAAATTGTGGTTAGGTAAAATGTCTTGACAGATCACTTTCTGATTTGACGTCCTCCATTTCCATTTGGAAAAAGACCCATGGGTTGATTGACACCCTCACAGCAAAATCAAAGCAAAAATGGATTCACTGGGCAAAACAGTATACAGGTTTTGGACAAATAGAATTATGTTAATTCTCTAAGATGTTCTGCAGAAGCTTGAGTCAATTCGTTGGCAACTATGTCAGGTCAACCAACCAGCCAATACACATAGTTCCTAGGTTATTCAATGCTCTGTATAATCAAGAAACTGTAGTATGTAAATGCGAAGAGCAAAGTCTTTGATGTCAGGAAGACGAAGAGTGATTAGTTTTCTTTCAAAATTCCTTCTACACTTCTTTCATATCAATAGAGTTTTTGAGTGTGTAACCTTTCAATGACCACCCTTCCCAGCCTCCCTTGCAGCTAGTTATGGCAATATGACTAAGCTCACACCAGTCAAATGTAAGTGGAAGTAATGTGCACAACTTCTTTGACACTTAGATAGAAGAAATTTACCTTCCATTGACTTTCTTTCCTTTCCCTGGTCTCAGGCCTTTATGAAATTTCAGTACTGTATTTCTGCATTGTGATGGTCCAGAGCAGAGGCCCTAGGAATGAGAGGCAGAACAGACAAGACTGAAAACAGTCCAACTATCCACTAACAAGAGAATGGATAGAAGATAATAGTATATTCACATGTAGCAGTGAAAATAATTAAATTACAGTTAAGCACTACAAAATGTTTACATCTTAGAAAAAATATGTTGAATGAAAAGGCAAGTCCCTTTTCATTTGGCCTATAAAGAGTATGATATAATTTTAATAAAGCTCAAATAAAACAAAGTTTAATTATATGCTTAGGAATATACATTTATGCATTTTTTGAAGAAAAGGAATGATAAGACTCAGGATAGTAATCTCTGGAAGAGGGAAGGGAGGAAGAAGAGAAATTGGAATAGGGGAGGAACACATAGTGGACACAATCTACTTAGGCTACATGGTGAATTCATGGATGTTTATTATATTTCATAGTTTACATGTTACATTTTATTTTATGCACATAACTTGGTTAGTAATAATACTTGGTTAAGAACACACTATCATCATTGGTCCACACAATTCACTATTTAAGAAAGAAAAGGAGGTCTTGTGTCAAGGTACACATCGCAGTGAAAGAGAGACTCTAGGGCCCAGACGTGGATAAAATTAGATCAATTTAACAGAGCTCAGATAAAGGGAAGAGGGAAAGAAGCAAATGCATAAAAAATATGACAAAAATGTGAGAAATACCTTGAAATATATTTGTAATCATAATAAATGTAAAAGGGTTAAATTTGTATTAATGGACAAATTTCCTATTTGCCTATTTGCCTAAATTTCCATATATGCCTATTATGCCTGTGTATATATATATATATATATATATATATATATATATATATTATACTTTTTAACAAACCCACCTGAACCATAAGGCCAGAGGAAGACTAAATTTAAAGCTGGCTGAAAAATATATGCTCATTTAAATGTAGATTTATGTCAGTTTGGATTTTAACAATTATACATATAAATATATAAGAATATATAATTTCAAAAATCCAAATATATATTTTTATGTACTTACATATTATATGCATTTATATTCTTGTATATATATTATATATATATGAACACATCAGAATCATAAAGATACAAACATTAAAATTCACATTTGGCTGAAAATATTAGGTAAATGCTAAAATAGGCTTGTATAAATATGTCACTATAGTAATATATATTTACAAATATGTATTGCAAAAAATGGACTTTCCATAAAAAAAATAAGGGATGAAAGAGGTAAGGCCTTAAGAATGAAAAAGCAACTGTTCAGAAATAAAGGCTAACAATTCTGAGCTACTACGAGTTTAACAACATATGTATATTAGTTTTCTAGGGCTTCCATAACAAAATGTTACAGACTGGGAGGCTTAAACAACAGGAGCTTATTTTCTCACAGTTCTTGAAGTTAGAAGTCTGAGATGAAGGTACCAGCAGGTTTGGTTTCCTTTGAGACCTCTCCCCTTGGCTTGTAGATGGCTCTTTTCCCTGTGTATTCACATGGTCTTCCCTCTATGTGTGTGTCTGCATCCCAATTTCCTCTTCTTAAGAAAACAACAGTCATATTAAGACTCACCCTAATGATCTTATTTTATTTACCTAGTATCTATTTTTCAGCCAAATGTAATTAACCTTATTTTAAGTTAATTGCCTCTTTAAAGGCCCTATTTCCAATACAGTCACATTCTGAGGTACTGGGGATTAGGATTTCAACTTATGAATTTGGGGACAACAGAATTTGGCTCATCACAACGTGTTTCAAATGCATTTTTTAAAATGACAGAATTACAAGGGTTAATAGAGATATTCCCAGACACAGTGGGAGATTTTAACATAGCTGTACTCAGATCAAGTAGAAAAAGATTTTTACAACTTGAGAAGTTTAGGATAACACAATTAACAAGTTAAGACATGTAAGAGATAGCATCTAATAATTAGACAAATACCTTCTTATGAATTACACATAAAATATTTCTAAAAATTGACCACCCTTATACTATAGAGCAAATATCAACAAGTATCCAAAGAATTGATGTCATGAAGATCTTAATCTGATCAGTATTTCTAAAAGTTTAAAATAACATAACTGGAAGTATTTGTTTAATATTTAAAACGTACTTCTGAATCATTCATGTCAAAGGTGAAAGATTGAAACTATGAAATATTTAAAACTAATAAAAACTAGCATATTTTAAAACTTATAGGATGCTGATAAAGCAGTACTTAGAAGGAAATTCATAGCCTAACATGTATATATTTAAGTGAAAAATATTCTAGACACTAAAAAGCTAAATAGACAAAAAGTTAGAAATGGTGCAAAGGATGCTGCACACACATAGGCATATACAGGAGAGAAAAAAAGAAATTAAAGGTCAGAGGAGAAATTGATACTATAAAAATTTAAATATATAAGCAATATCAGTATTTAAATGTAAAAAAACTACAAATAAAATAAACATTTAAAAAATGTTAGGAGTACGTTGTGGAAACTTTAAACCAACAAATTAAAAAGAAAATCTTAGCCAAATTGGAAAATTCCCTAGGGAAATAGGATGATAAAAACTATCTCAAGAAAAGACAGAATTGTAAACTACAGGGATTGTAAACTAGTTCAACCATTATGGAAAACAGTGTGGCGATTCCTCAAAGATCTAGAACTAGATGTACCATATGACCCAGCCATCCCATTACTGGGTATATACCCAAAGGATTATAAATCATACTGCTATAAAGACACATGCACACGTATGTTTATTGCAGCACTATTCACAATAGCAAAGACTTGGAATCAACCCAGATGTCCATCAGTGACAGACTGGATTAAGAAAATGTGGCACATATACACCATGGAATACTATGCAGCCATAAAAAAGGATGAGTTTGTGTCCTTTGTAGGGACATGGATGCAGCTGGAAACCATCATTCTTAGCAAACTATCACAAGAACAGAAAACCAAACACCGCATGTTCTCACTCATAGGTGGGAACTGAACAATGAGATCACTTGGACTCGGGAAGGGGAACATCACACACCGGGGCCTATCATGGGGAGGGGGGAGGGGGGAGGAGGGAGGGATTGCATTGGGAGTTATACCTGATGTAAATGACGAGTTGATGGGTGCTGACGAGTTGATGGGTGCAGCACAGCAACATGGCACAAGTATACATATGTAACAAACCTGCACGTTATGCACATGTACCCTAGAACTTAAAGTATAATAATAATAATTTAAAGAAAGATTAAAAAAATAAGAAAAGACAGAGAATATGAATCAACCTATGGTTGTCAAAATTAATTCAGTGATTAGATTTTATGCACAAAAGTTTTCCAAATATGCTAGAAATAATCTCTATCTTACATAAAAATTTCTGGAGAGGAGAAAAAGTGGGAAGGAGATATAACTGTTTTTTGAAGTTAATATAACCTTGATTCCAAAAAACAGCAATAATTCAAAAAGATACGTAAGCTTGGCTGGGTGCTGTGGCTCAGGCCTGAAATCCCAACACTTTGGGAGCCTGAGGCAGGCAGACCACTTGAGGCCAGGAGTTAGAGACCAGCATGGCCAACATGATAAAACCCCATCCCCACTAAAAATACAAAACATTAGCTGGGTGTAGCAGTGCACACCTGTAATCCCAGCTATTCGGGAAGCTGAGGCAGGGAAATCACTTGAACCGGGTCAGGTGGTGACCAGCCTGGGTGAGAGAGTAAGACTCTGTCTCAAAAAAAAAAAAAAAAAAAAAAGATATGTAAGCTCCTGTTACTCATAACGTGTCACTCATAAATACAAAATTCTAAATAAAATGTTATCAAATCCATCAATGTATGTGAAAGTAAATCATATCGAGTAGGTTAATTTCTATAATGCAATAATGGTTTAATATTAGAAAATCTTAACAGATGAAAGGAGAAAAGTCATAAAGTCATATGGTCACACTCAGAAGTATTTGATAAAATACAGCATCCATGCATGGTTCCAAAAAACTATAAATTCTTAGCAAATAAGAATAGAACACAACCTTTCAATCTGCTAAAGCACATATGCCAAAAACCTACAAACACCAGCTTACTTAATGCTAAATAGTTAGAAATATTCTCTTTAAAGTCAGGAATAAAGCAATAATTCCTGATATCATGACTTTAATACCACATTCCACTGAGATCTTATCCTTTTCACTAACACAAAAGAAGAAAAGAAAGGAGGGAGGGAGGAAATTGGAAAGCATAAAACAAAATTGTCATTGTTCACAGAGGATATAATTGTTCACCCAAACTGCCTGAGAGTATCTGCAATTCTGATAAGACAACTTAACAAAGTTGTATATAAAGTCAATACACAAAACTCATCAGTGTTCTAATAGGCCAACAACTTTAAAATGGAAAAAATAATTTTAAAAAGAAGTTTTTAAAAACAATATCAACCATAACTATAAGGTACTTAGGAATAATTCTAACAGTGATATGCAAGGCATTTGGGGAGAAAATATTTTTGAGTTATTAAAAGAAACTTAAAGAATTTAAAGAACTTAAAAAGAAGCCTATATTCCCCCAAATTAATATACAAATTTAATGTAATTTCAGTCAAATTACCAACAGGATTTTTTTCCCCACATAACTTGTTCAGCTAATCTAAATTTCATATTTAAAAATATCTAAAACAATTATGTAGATGAAGAGGCATGAAGAAGAATTAATCTCACCAGACAGACTCACTAGAAAAGCAGATAATAAAATAAGCATGGTATTTATTCACCAGAATAGGCGAAAGACAAATGAAGTGAACAGAGAGCCCACCCACAGCCCTAAATATATATAGAAGCTTGGTATGTGACAGAGGTGTCATTCCAAATCTGTAGAAAATGGATTGGGTATTTAACGAATGATACCTATTCACATGGCAGAGAAAATGTATCCCTACCTCACACGATACACAAAAGTACACACGATACAAAAAGTACACACGAGACAAAAATTCAGAGATACTAATTTTTTCAAAGGAAACAATTAAAATTTATAGAAGATATAGAGAACTTTAAAAACTCAAAGTGAAAAAGGAAGGCCACACACTGGAAAAAAGATTTTTGCAACATATTGTAACTAAAATAAAGTATTCATTCAACATTTCCAGGCCCCAAGATAGGCTCTTGGAAAACAAAGATGAATGTTAAAAATCACTCCTACTCGTTCGAGACTAGCCTGGCCAGCATGGTGAAACCCCATCTCTCCTAAAAACACAAAAAATTAGCCGGGTATGGTGGTGTGTGCCTGTAGTCCCAGCTACTAGGGAGGCTGAGGCAGGAGAATGAACAATGAATAAATAATGAATGAATAAATAAATGGGACATTCATTCTAAGTCCAGTCATGGTAGGGCAGAAAGAAGCCTGGGGCAGAGTGACAGTCACAACACACACCAGAATGTTGGTCCTGCTTTCACCAATCACCTGCCTACAATTGTGCCTGATATGTTCTGAACTATTTTGGGGCCTCAGATTCCTCTTTTGTAAACTGAGGGGGTTGGGCCCGCTAATCTCTTAGCTCCCTTCCAGCTATAACAGTTTGTTTTTCTGTAACTAGGAATCAGAATGACATGGATGGAATAAATGAGGCTCAGATATGAACCTTCTAGAAAGGTGAAGAAATTAGAAGCGGGAGGAAGAAGAGGCATAACATGTACATATATTGATAAATGTTTGATTCAGTTCCTACAGAAAGTGAGGGAATGCTGAGGCAAGAGAAAGACGTGGTATGAGCCAAAGGGAGATGGCTTTCAAAGTAGACCTATACAGGAATTTGAGATTTTGCAAAAAGGAGGTGATAGCAGTCACGTAGAAGATGGAGAAAGGGTTAAAATGAGGAGACTATATGGAAGAAAAGCCAGGTGTTTTTGGAAGGCTGCTTGGTGAGAGAGAGTGAGTGAGGCAGCAGCAAAGACAGAATTCCCTGATGGTGTTTGTTGTGGAAACAGCAAGGCTTGAAAAGAGGAACCAAAAGGTTCCTCCCTTCACTCCGAGACTGACTGTGTATGTACCGTAAGTGAATAGCAGGCAGCAAGCGTCGTGTGTTCTGCACCTGCACTGGCTGCCCTCCTTGGGGTTGTCCTTTCCAGCTAACGGCCAGAAGAGCACTACAGACGTTATGGAGGTAATCAGGTACAGCCAGGTTCCTATGACCCTGGGGTCACTGTAAGTGTCGTTACTGCTTATGGGTTATACACTAATAGAAAAGAATAAGATAACCCTAACACTCTAAAGTCAAGAGAAAAATAATACTTAGAAGAAGTTGACTGCGCACAGCTCTTGAGGAAACATACCCAGTAAAGTAAGGGCACTCTTTATCTCTCTGGCCTCAGTTTCCACGTCTGTCAAAATGAAGAAGTCCAGTGAAACGATCTTCTGCAGTTTCTTTCTGTCCTAATGTTGGGTGAGAACTGGAGGTCACTATAACTACAATACACAGTAAAAAGGGGCAGTTGGTCACTTTCAAAGTTGGCCTCTAGAGACCCAAGTCTCGGGGTAGACTCGGTACAGGAAGGACTTCAGAAACTGAACCAGGTACTGTCATCGGCTTAGAGACCACCTTCATGAGGCCCTCATAAAGTTTCGTGGTGTGTCTTTTCGCCTGGTTTGTTCAGAACTGAAAGAAAAAGGATAGGATTATAAGGACTATTGAAGAGCCATAGAAATGAACACAGTTGCAGGAGGAGAAATGAGGCCATTTCAATGTTGAAGTTTACATTTCTTAGGAGTTTACTGAGAGCCATTTCACTATTTCCTTCCTCCCACCGCCCTGTGGAATTCTTTTCAAATTATACCATGATAGTCTCAGGCTTAAGGCAGATTTGAAATGGAGATCAAATGAAACAGCAAAGCAGAAAGGAAAAATCAGAACCCTATGTATTAAAATAAAAAATTCAAATTACAACCCCAAACCAATGGGAGACTAGTAGAGAGCTGGAAGGGTTCACGTGTAGAGAACTGGAAAATTGAGATTCCATTGGCCTGGAGATGATCCTTACACCTTAGGATTGCAACTAGCTTGGCCTAAGCCTCCCTCCCTGATTATTCTGAAGGGATTTTCTGCAGCTCCAGGTTGAGGAGGCTTTTCAGTTTTCTATGAACTTAAAGCGCTGGTTAGTCTGTCACCCTGTCCAGGATGAAAGCTCTGCAGGGCAGGGATCATGTCTGCCTCACTCACTCTTGTGTGCTCTAAACAGCAGCTCAATAATATATATCAAATGATTGAAGGCAGGAAGAAATGACTGTCCTCAACTTCAGACAGGCTCCAAAATAACTGAGGAGCATGGTAAAAGCAGGTGTAACAGCCAGTTACCCCCGCTGTCCAGATTAAAATTGTTGGAGGAGGAGGCTTAGATGTCTGTGTTTTGTTTTTATTTTTATTTTTTATTATACTTTAAGTTCTGGGATACATATACAGAACATGCAGGTTTGTTATATAGGTATACACATGCCATGGCAGTTTGCTGCACCCATGGACCTGTCATCTACATTAGGTATTTCTCCTAATGCTATCCCTCCCCTAGGCCCCCACCCCCCGACCAGCCCCAGTGTGTGATGTTCCCCACCCTGTGTCCATGTGTTCTCATTGTTCAGCCCCCACTTATGAATGAGAATGTGTAGTGTTTGGTTTTCTGTTCCTGTGCTAGTTTGCTGAGAATGATGGTTTCCAGCTTCATCCATGTCCCTGCAAAGGACATGAACTCATTCTTTTTTATGGCTGCATAGTATTCCATGGTGTATATATGCCACATTTTCTTTATCCAGTCTAACATTGATGGGCTTTTGGGTTGGTAACAAGTCTTTGCTATTGTGAATAGTGCTGCAATAAACATACGTGTGCATGTGTCTTTACAGAATGATGTATAATTCTTTAGGTATATACCCAGTAAAGGGATTGCTACGTCAAATGTTAGTTCTGGTTCTAGATGATTGAGGAATTGCCACGCTGTCTTCCACAATGGTTGAACTAATTTACACTCCCACAACAGTGTAAAATGTTTCTCCACATCCTCGCCAGCATCTGTTGTTTCCAGACTTTTTAATGATCGCCATTCTAACTGAGATGGTATCTCATTGTGATTTTCATTTGCATTTCTCTAATGATGAGTGATGATGAGCTGTTTTTCATATGTTTGTTGGCTGCATAAATGTGTTCTTTTGAAAAGTTTCTGTTCATATCCTTTGCCCACTATTTTTTTTGAGATGGAGTCTTGCACTGTCACTTGGGCTGGTGTGCAGTGGTGCCATCTAGGCTCGCTGCAACCTCCTCCTCCCAGGTTCAAACGATTCTCCTGCCTCAGCCTCCCGAGTAGCTAGGATTACAGGTGCCTGCCCCTATGCCCAGCTAGTTTTCTTGTACTTTTAGTAGAGACAGGGTTTCACTATGTTGGCCACGCTGGTGTTGAACTCCTGAACTAGTGATCCCCCCATCTCGGCCTCCCAAAGTGCTGGGATTACAGGCATGAGCCACTGTGCCCAGCCTCCTTCACCCACTTTTTGATGGGGTTGTTTTTTTTCTTGTAAATTTGTTTAAGTTCCTTGTAGATTGTGGATATTAGCTCTTTGCTAGATGGATAGATCGCAAAAATTTTCTCTCAATCTGTAGGTTGCTTGCTCACTCTGATAATAGTTTCTTTTGATGTGCAGAAGCTCTTTAGTTTAATTAGATCCCATTTGCCAATTTTGGCTTTTGTTGGCGTTGCTTTTGGTGTTTCGGTCATGAAGTCTTTGCCCATGCCTATGTCCTGAATGGTATTACCTAGGTGTCCTTCTAGGCTTTTTATGGTTTTAGGTCTTACTTTTAAATATTTAATCCATCTTGAGTTAATTTTTGTATAAGGTGTAAGGAAGGGGTCCAGTTTCAGTTTTCTGCATATGGCTAGCCAGTTTTCCCAACACCATTCATTAAATAGGGAAACCTTTCCCTGTTGCTTCTTTCTGTCAGGTTTGTCAAAGATCAGATGGTTGTAGATGTGTGGTGTTATTTCTGAGGCCTCTGTTCCATTCCATTGGTCTATATATCTGTTTTGGTACCACTATCATGCTGTTTTGGTTACTGTAGCCTTGTAGTATAGTTTGAAGTCAGATAGTGTGATGCCTCCAGCTTTGTTTTTTTGCTTAGGATTTTCTTGGCTATCTGGGCTCTTTTTTGGTTTCATATGAAATTTAGAGTAGTATTTTCTAATTCTGTGAAGAAAGTCAGTGGTAGCTTGATGGGAATAGCATTGAATGTATAAATTACATTGGGCAGTTAGGCCATTTTCATGATATTGATTCTTCCTATCCATGAGCATGAAATTTTTTTTCCGTTTGTTTGTGTCCTGTCTTATTTCCTTGAATAGTGGTTTGTAGTTTTCCTTGAAGAGGTCCTTCACATCTCTTCTAAGATGGATTTCTAGGTATTTTATTCTCTTTGTAGCAATTGTGAATGGGAGTTCACTCATTATTTGGCTCTCTGTCTATTATTGGTGTATAGGAAAGCTTGTGATTTTTGCACATTGATTTTGTATTCTGAGACTTTGCTGAAGCTGCTCATCAGCTTAAGGAGTTTTTGGGCTAAGAAGATGGAGTTTTCTAAATGTACAATCATGTCATCTGCAAACAGACAATTTGACTTTCTCTCTTCCTATTTGAATACCCTTTATTTCTTTCTCTTGCCTGATTGCCCTGGCCAGAACTTCCAATATTATGTTGAATAGGAGTGGTGAGAGAGGGCATCCGTGTCTCGTGCTGGTTTTCAAAGGGAATGCTTCCAGCTTTTGCCCATTCAATATGATATTGGGTATGGGTTTGTCATAAATAGCTCTTATTATTTTGAGATATGTTCCATCAATACCTAATTAATTGTTTTTAGCATGAAGGGGTGTTGAATTTTATTGAAGGTTTTTCCTGCATCTATTGAGATAATCATGTGTTTTTTGTCATTAGTTCTGTTTATGTGATGGATTATGTTTATTGATTTGCCTATGTTGAACTATTTGCCTATGCCTTGCATCCCAGGGATGAAGCCGTCTTGATCATGGTGGATAAACTTTTAATGTGCTGCTGGATTCAGTTTGCCAGTATTTTATTGAGGGTTTTTGCATTGATGTTCATCAGGGATATTGGCCTGAAATTTTCTTTTTTTTGTTGTGTCTCTGCCAGGTTTTGGTATCAGGATGATGCTGGCCTCATAAAATGAGTTAGGGAGGAGTCCCTCTTTTTCTTTTCCTTTATTTTTCTTTCTTTTTTTTTTTTTGGAAGATGTAGGACTAGATTTGTTTATTATTATTATTTTTTTTATTATACATTAAGTTCTAGGGTACACATGCACAACATGCAGGTTTGTTACATAGGTATACATGTGCCATGTTGGTTTGCTGCACCCATTAACTCGTCATTTACATTAGGTATATCTCCTAATGCTACCCCTCCCTGTTCCCCCCACCCCACGACAGGCCCTGGTGTGTGATATTCCCCTTCCTGTGTCCAAGTGTTCTCATTGTTCAGTTCCCACCTATGAGTGAGAACATGCAGTGTTTGGTTTTCTGTTCCTGTGCTAGTTTGCTGAGAATGATGTTTCCAGCTGCATCCATGTCCCTACAGAGGACACGAACCCATCCTTTTTTATGGCTTCATAGTATTCCATGGTGTATATGTGCCACGTTTTCTTAATCCAGTATGTCGTTGATGGACATTTGGGTTGGTTCCAAGTCTTTGCTATTGTGAATAGTGCCACAGTAAACATACGTGCACATGTGTCTTTATGGCAGCATTATTTACAATCCTTTGGGTATATACCCAGTAATGGGATAGCTGGGTCAAATGATATTTCTAGTTCTAGATCCTTGAGGAATTGCCACACTCTCTTCCACAATGATTGAACTAGTTTACAGTCCCACCAACAGTGTAAAAGTGTTCCTGTTTCTCCACAGCCTCTCCAGCACCTGTTGTTTCCTGACTTTTTAATGATCACCATTGTAACGGGTGTGAGATGGTATCTCATTGTGGTTTTGATTTGCATTTCTCTGAGGGCCAGTGATGAGCATTTTTTCATGTGTCTGTTGGCTGCATAAATGTTGTCTTTTGAGAAATGTCTGTTCATATCCTTTGCCCACTTTTTGATGGGGTTGTTTGTTTTTTTCTTGTAAATTTGTTTGAGTTCTTTGTAGGTTCTGGATATTAATCCTTTGTCAGATGAGTAGATTGCCAAAATTTTCTCCCATTCTGTAGGTTGCCTGTTCACTCTGATGGTAGTTTCTTTTGCTGTGCAGAAGCTTTTTAGTTTAATTAGATCCCATTTGTCAATTTTCACTTTTGTTGCCATTGCATTTGGTGTTTTAGACATGAAGTCCTTGCCCATGCCTATGTCCTGAATGGTATTGCCTAGGTTTTCTTCTAGGGTTTTTATGGTGTTAGGTCTAACATTTAAGTCTCTAATCCATCTTGATTTAATTTTCATATAAGGTGTAAGGAAGGGATCCAGTTTCAGCTTTCTACATATGGCTAGCCAGTTTTCCCAGCACTATTTATTAAATAGTGAACCCTTTCCCCATTTCTTATTTTTGTCAGGTTTGTCAAAGATCAGATGGCTGTAGATGTGTGGTATTATTTCTGAGGGCTCTGTTCTGTTCCATTGGCCTATATCTCTGTTTTGGTACCAGTACCATGCTGTTTTGGTTACTGTAGCCTTGTAGTATAGTTTGAAGTCAGGTAGCGTGATGCCTCCAGCTTTGTTCTTTTGGCTTAGGGTTGTCTTGGCAATGTGGGTTCTTTTTTGGTTCCATATGAGCTTTAAAGTAGTTTTTTTCCAATTCTGTGAAGAAAGTCATTGGTAGCTTATGGGGATGACATTGAATCTATAAATTACCTTGGGCAGTATGGCCATTTTCACGATATTGATTCTTCCTATCCATGAGCACGGAATGTTCTTCAATTTGTTTGTGTCCTCTTTTATTTCATTGAGCAGCGGTTTGTAGTTCTCCTTGAAGAGGTCCTTCACATGCCTTGTAAGTTGGATTCCTAGGTATTTTATTCTATTTAAAGCAAGTGTGAATGGGAGTTCACTCATGATTTGGCTCTCTGTTTGTCTGTTATTGGTGTATAAGAATGCCTGTGATTTTTGCACATTGATTTTGTATCCTGAGACTTTGCTGAAGTTGCTTATCAGCTTAAGGAGATTTTAGGCTGAGATGATGGGGTTTTCTAAATATACAATCATGTCATCTGCAAACAGGGACAATTTGACTTCCTCTTTTCCTAATTGAATACCCTTTATTTCTTTCTCCTGCCTGATTGCCCTAGCCAGAACTTCCAACACTATGTTGAATAGGAGTAGTGAGAGAGGGCATCCATGTCTTGTGCCAGTTTTCAAAGGGAATGCTTCCAGTTTTTGCCCATTCAGTATGATACTGGCTGAGGGTTTGTCATAAATAGCTCTATTATTTTGAGATACGTTCCATCAATACCAAATTTATTGAGAGTTTTTAGCATGAAGGGCTGCTGAATTTTGTTAAAGGCCTTTTCTGCATCTATTGAGATAATCATGTGGTTTTTGTCTTTGGATCTGTTTATATGCTGTATTAAGTTTATTGATTTGCATATGTTGAACCAGCCTTGCATCCCAGGGATGAAGCCCACTTGATCATGGTGGATAAGCTTTTTGATGTGCTCCGGGATTCGGTTTGCTAGTATTGTATTGAGGATTTTTGCATCGATGTTCATCAGGGATATTGGTCTAAAATTCTCTCTTTTAGTTGTGTCTCTGCCAGGCTTTGGTATCAGGATGATGTTGGCCTCATAAAATGAGTTAAGGAGGATTCCCTCTTTTTCTACTGATTGGAATAGTTTCAGAAGGAATGGTACCAGCTCTTCTTTGTACCTCTGGTAGAATTCGGCTGTGAATCTGTCTGGTCCTGGACTTTTTTTGGTTGGTAGGCTGTTAATTATTGCCTCAATTTCAGAGCCTATTTTTGGTCTATTCAGGGTTTCAACTTCTTCCTGGTTTAGTCTTGGGAGGGTGTATGTGTCCAGGAATTCATCCATTTTCTAGGTTTTCTAGTTTATTTGTGTAGAGGTGTTTATAGTATTCTCTGATGGTAGTTTGTATTTCTGTGGGGTTGGTGGTGATATCCCCTTTATCATTTTTTATTGCATCTATTTGATTCGGCTCTCTTTTCTTCTTTATTAGTCTTGCTAGTGGTCTATCAATTTTGTTGATCTTTTCAAAAAACCAGCTCCTGGATTCATTGATTTTTTGAAGGTTTTTTGGTGTCTCTATCTCCTTCAGTTCTGCTCTGATCTTAGTTATTTCTTGCCTTCTGCTAGCTTTTGAATGTGTTCGCTCTTGCTTCTCTAGTTCTTTTCATTGTGATGTTAGGGTGTCCATTTTAGATCTTTCCTGCTTTCTCTGGTGGGCATTTAGTGCTACAAATTTCCCTCTACACACTGCTTTAAATGTGTCCCAGAGATTCTGGTATGTTGTATCTTTGTTCTCATTGGTTTCAAAGAACATCTTTATTTCTGCCTTCATTTCATTATGTACCCAGTAGTCATTCAGAGCTGGTTGTTCAGTTTCCATGTAGTTGAGCAGTTTTGAGTGAGTTTCTTAATCCTGAGTTCTAATTTGATTGCACTGTGGTCTGAGAGACAGTTTGTTATAATTTCTGTTCTTGTACATTTGCTGAGGAGTGCTTTACTTCCAACTATGTGGTCAATTTTGGAATAAGTGCAATGTGGTGCTGGGAAGAATGTATATTCTGTTGATTTGGGGTGGAGAGTTCTGCAGGTGTCTTTTAGGTCCGCTTGGTGCAGAGTTGAGTTCAATTCTTGGATATCCTTGTTAAGTTTCTGTCTCATTGATCTGTCTAATGTTGACAGTGGGGTGTTAAAGTCTCCCATTATTATTGTATGGGAGTCTAAGTCTCTTTGTAAGTCTCTAAGGACTTGCTTTATGAATCTGGGTGCTCCTGTATTGTTTGCATATATATTTAGGATAGTTAGCTCTTCTTGTTGAATTGATCCCTTTACCATTATATAATGGCCTTCTTTGTTCTTTTGATCTTTGTTGGTTTAAAGTCTGTTTTACCAGAGACTAGGATTGCAACCCCTGCCTTTTTTCATTTTCCATTTGATTGGCAAATCTTCCTCCATCCCTTTATTTTGAGCCTATATGTATCTCTGCATGTGAGATGGGTCTCCTGAATACAGCACACTGACGGGTCTTGACTCTTTATCTAATTTGCCAGTCTGTGTCTTTTAATTGGAGCATTTAGCCCATTTACATTTAAGGTTAATACTGTTATGTGTGAATTTGATCCTGTCATTATGATGTTAGCTGGTTCTTTTGCTCGTTAGTTGATGCAGTTTCTTCCTAGCATTGATGGTCTTTACATTTTGGCATGTTTTTGCAGTGGCTGGTACTGGTTGTTCCTTTCCATGTTTAGTGCTTCCTTCAGGAGCTCTTGTAGGGCAGGCCTGGTGGTGACAAAATCTCTCAGCATTTGCTTGTCTGAAAAGGGTTTTATTTCTCCTTCACTTACGAAACTTAGTTTGGCTGGATATGAAATTCTGGGTTGAAAATTCCTTTCTTTAAGAATGTTGAATATTGGCTCCCACTTTCTTCTGGCTTGTAGAGTTTCTGCTGAGAGATCTGCTGTTAGTCTGATGGGCTTCCCTTTGTGGGTAACCCGACCTTTCTCTCTGGCTGCCCTTAACGTTTTTCTTTCATTTCAATTTTGATGAATCTGACAATTGTATGTCTTGGAGTTGCTCTTCTCGAGGAGTATCTTTGTGGCATTCTCTGTATTTCCTGAATTTGAATGTAGGCCTGCCTTGCTAGGTTGGGGAAGTTCCCCTGGATAATATCCTGCACAGTGTTTTCCAACTTGGTTCCATTCTCCCTGTCACTTTCAGGTACACCAATCAGATGTAGATTTGGTCTTTTCACATAGTCCCATATTTCTTGGAGGCTTTGTTCGTTTCTTTTTAGTCTTTTTTTTCTAAACTTCTCTTCTCACTTCATTTCATTCATTTGATCTTCAATCACTGATACCCTTTCTTCCAGTTGATCGAATCAGTTACTGAAGCTTGTGCATTTGTCACGTAGTTCTCCTGCCATGGTTTTCAGCTCTATCAGGTCATTTAAGGACTTCTCTACATTGGTTATTCTAGTTAGCCATTCGTCTAATCTTTTTTCAAGTTTTTAGCTTCTTTGTGTTGGGTTCTACTTCCTCCTTTAGCTTGGAGAAGTTTGATTGTCTGAAGCCTTCTTCTCTCAACTCATCAAAGTCATTCTCTCTCCAGCTTTGTTCCATTGCTGGCGAGGAGCTGTGTTCCTTTGGAGGGAGAGAGGCGCTCTAATTTTTAGAATTTTCAGCTTTCCTGCTCTGTTTTTTTCCCATCTTTGTGGTTTTATCTACCTTTGGTCTTTGATGATGGTGACGTACAGATAGGGTTTTGGTGTGGCTGTCCTGTCTGTTTGTTAGTTTTCCTTCTAACAGTCAGGACCCTCAGCTGCAGGTCTGTTGGAGTTTGCTCGAGGTCCACTCCAGACCCTGTTTGCCTGGGTATCAGCAGCGGAGGCTGCAGAAGAGTGAATATTGCTGAAGAGCAATTGCTGCTGCCTGATCATTCGTCTGGAAGCTTCGTCTCAGAGAGTTACCCGGCTGTGTTAGGTATCAGTCTGCCCCTACCAGGGGGTGCCTTCTGGTTAGGCTACTTGGAGGTCAGGGACCCAATTGAGGAGGCAGTCCATCCATTCTCAGATCTCAAACTCCATGCTGGGAGAAGCACTACTCTCTTCAAAACGGTCACACAGGGACATTTAAATCTGCAGAGGTTTCTGCTGCCTTTTGTTTGGCTATGCCCCGTCCCCAGAGGTGGAGTCTACAGAGGGAGGGAGGCCTCCTTGAGCTACGGTGGGCTCCACCCAGTTCAAGCTTCCCAGCTGCTTTGTTTACCTACTCAAGCCTTAGCAATGGCGAGCACCCCTCCCCGAGCCTCACTGCTGCCTTGCAGTTAGATCTCAGACTGCTGTGCTAGCAATGAGGGAAGCCCTGTGGGCATGGGACCCTCCGAGCCAGGCATGGGATATAATCTCCTGGTGTGCTGTTTGCTAAGACCCTTGGAAAAGTGCAGTATTAGGGTGAGAGTGACCCAATTTTCCAGGTGCTGTGTATCACAGTTTCTCTTGGCTAGGAAAGGGAATTCCCTTACCCCTTGCATATCCCGGGTGAGGCAATGCCTCACCCTGCTTCAGCTCTCACTTGGTGGGCTGCACCCACTGTCCTGCACCCACTGTCCAACACGCCCCAATGAGATGAACCTGGTACCTCAGCTGGAAATGCAGAAATTACCTGTCTTCTGTGTTGCTCACGCTGGGAGCTGTAGCCTGGAGCTGTTCCTATTCGGCCATCTTGGAACCACCCCCCTGGTAGGACTAGCGAGTCCCTCTTTTTCTGTTGTTTGGAATGGTTTCAGAAGGAATGGTACGAGCTCCTCTTTGTACCTCTGGTAGAATTCGGCCATGAATCCATCTGGTCCTGGGTCTTTTTTGGTTGGTAGGCTATTAATTACTGCCTCAATTTCAGAACTTGTTATTAGTCTATTCAGGGATTCAATTTCTTCCTAGTTTAGTCTTGGGAGGGTGTATGTGTCCAGGAATTTATCCATTTCTTCTAGATTTCCAGTTTATTTGCATAGAGATGTTTATAGTATTCTCTGATGGTAGTTTGTATTTCTGTGGAATCCATGGTGATCGCCTCTTCATCATTTTTTATTGTGTCTATTTGATTCTTCTCTCTCTTATTCTTTATTAGTCTGGCTAATTATCTATCTATTTTATTAATCTTTTCAAAAAACCAGCTCCCGGATTCACTGATTTTTTTGAAGAGTTTTTCGTGTCTCTATCTCCTTCAGTTTTGCTCTGATCTTAGCTATTTCTTGTCTTCTGCTACCTTTGAAATTGTTTGCTCTTGCTTCTCTAGTTCTTTTGATTGTGATGTTAGGGTGTCGATTTTAGATCTTTCCTGCTTTCTCCTGTGGGCATTTAGTGCTATAAATTTCCCTCTATACAGTGCTTTAGCTGTGTCCCAGAGATCCTGGTACATTGTCTTTGTTCTCGTTGGTTTCAAAGAACTTATTTGTTTTTGCCTTAATTTTGTTATTTACCCAGTAGTCATTCAGGAGCAGGTTGTTCAGTTACCATGTAATTGTGCAATTTTGAGTGAGTTTTTTAATCCTGAGTTATAATGTGGTTGCACTGTGGTCTGAGAGACTGTTTGTTATGATTTCCATTCTTTTGCGTTTGTGGAGAAGTGTTTTCCTTCCAATTATGTTGGCAATTATGGGATAAGTGCTATGTGGTGCTGAGAAGAATGTATATTCTGTTGAATTGGGGTGGAGAGTTCTGTAGATGTCTGTTAGGTCTGCTTGGTCCAGATCTGAGTTCAAGTTTTGAATATCCTTGTTAATTTTCTGTCTCATTGATCTATCTAATATTGACAATGGGGTGTTAAAGTCTCTCACTATTATTGTGTGGGAGTCTAAGTCTCTTTGTATGTCTCTAAGAACTTGCTTTATGAATCTGGGTGCTCCTGTATTTGGTGCATATATATTTAGGATAGTTAGCTTTTCTTGTTGCATTGATCCCTTTACCATTACATAATGCCCTTGTTTGTCTTTTTTGATCTTTGTTGGTTTAAAGCCTGTTTTATCAGAGACTAGGATTGCAACCCCTGCTTTTTTTTTTTTTTTTTTTTTTTTTTTTGGCTTTCTATTTAGTTGGCAAATCTTCCTCCATCCCTTCTTTTTAAGCCTATGTGTGTCTTTGCATATGAGATGAGTCTCCTGAATACAGCACACCGATGGGTCTTGACTCTTTATCCAGTTTGTAAGTCTTTGGCTTTTAATTGGGTCATTTAGCCCATTTACATTTAAGGTTAATATTGTTATGTGTGAAACTGATCCTGTCATTATGATGCTAACTGGTTATTTTGCCCATTAGTTGATGCAGTTTCTTCATAGTGTCAATGGCCTTTATCTTTTGGTTTGTTTTTGCAGTGGCTGGTATCAGTTTTTCCTTTCCATATGTAGTGCTTCCTTCAGGAGCTCTTGTAAGGCAGGCTTGTTGGTGACAAAATCCCTCAGCATTTGCTTATCTCCTTTACTTATAAAGCTTAGTTTAGCTAGATATGAAATTGTGGGTTGAAAATTCTTTTCTTTAAGAATGTTGAATATTGGCCCCCACTCTCTTCTGGCTTATGGGGTTTCTGCTGAGAAATCCACTGTTAGTCTGATGGGCTTCCCTTTGTGGGTAACCTGACTTTTCTCTCTGGCTGTCCTTAACATTTTTTTTCTTCATTTCAACCTTGGTGTATCTGATGATTTTGTGTCTTGGGGTATCAGGGAAAACCCCACCCCCAGTATTCAACGTGGGTTCTTTTCTATTTCCCTAAGTGTTGGCTGGTCTGAGAAATAAAGGGAAAGAGTACAAGAGAGAGAAATTTTAAAGCTGGGTGTCCAGGGGAGACATCACATGTCGGCAGGTTCCATGATGCTCCTGAGCTGTAAAACCAGCAAGTTTTTAATAGCAATTTTCAAAAGGGGAGGGAGTGTATGAATAGGGTATGGGTCACAGAGATCACATGCTTCACCAAGGTAATAAAATATCACAAAGCAAATGGAGGCAGGGCGAGATCACAGGACCATGGGATGGGGTGAAATTAAAATTGCTAATAAAGTTTCGGGCACGCATTGTCATTGATAACATCTTATCAGGAGACAGGGTTAGAGAGCAGATAACCTGTCTGACCAAAATGTATTAGGCAGGAATTTCCTCATCCTAATAAGCCTGGGAGCACTACAGGAGACCGGGGCTTGTTTCATCCATTCAGCTTCAACCGTAAAAGACAGCTGTGCCCAAGGGGGCCATTTAGAGGCCTACCCTTAGGTGTGCATTCTCTTTCTCAGGGGTGTTCCTTGCTGAGAAAAAGAATTCAGCGATATTTCTCCTATTTGCTTTTGAAAGAAGAGAAATATGGCTCTGTTCCATCTGACTCACTGGCAGTCAGAGTTTAAGGTTATCTCCCTTGTTCCCTGAACATTGTTGATATCCTATTCTTTTTTCAAGGTGTCCATATTTCATATTGTTCAAACACACATGCTCTACAAACAATTTGTGCAGTTAACGCAATCATCACAGGATCCTGAGGTGACATACATCCTCCTCAGCTTACAAAGATGACAGGATTAAGAGATTAAAGACAGGCATAAGAAATCACAAAGGTATTGACTGGGGAAGTGATAAGTGTCCATGAAATCTTCACAGTTTATGTTCAGAGACTGCAGTAAAGACAGGCGTAAGAAATTATAAAAGTATTAATTTGGGGAACTAATAAATGTCCATGAAATCTTCACAATTTATGTTCTTCTGCCACAGCTTCAGCTGGTCCCTCCGTTCCAGGTCCCTGACTTCCCGCAACATTGGGGTTGCTCTTTTCCAGGAGTATCTTTGTAGTGTTGTCTGTATTTCTTAAATTTGAATGTTGGCCTTTCTTGTTAAGTTGGGGAAGTTCTCCTGGATAATATTCTGAAGTGTGTTTTCCAACTTGGTTCTGTTCTCCCTGTCACTTTCAGATACACCAATCAAACGTAGGTTTGGTCTTTTCACATAGTCCCTTATTTCTTGGAGGCTTTGTTTGTTCCTTTTTATTCTTTTTTCTCTAATCTTGTCTTCACACTTTATTTCATTAAGCTGATCTTCAATCTCTGATGTTTTTTCTTCTGCTTGATCCATTTGGCTATTGATACTTGTGTATGCTTCACGAAGTTCTTGTGGTGTGTTATTCAGCTCCATCAGGTCATTTATGTTCTTCTCTGAAATTGTTATTCTAATTAGCAATTCCTCTACCCTTTTATTAAGGTTCTTATTTTCCTTGCATCAGGTTACAACATGCTCCTTTAGCTTGAAGGAGTTTGTTATTACCCACCTTCTGAAGCCTACTTATGTCAGTTTGTCAAACTTATTCTCCATTCAGTTTTGTTCTTTTGCTGGCAAGGAGTTGTGATCCTTTGGATGAGAAGAGGCATTCTGGTTTTTGGGATTTTCAACCTTTTTGTGCTAGTTTTTCCTCACGTTCGTGGATTTATCTACCTTTGGTCTTTGCTATTGGTGACCTTCTGATGGAGTTTTTGCATGGTTATCCTTTTTGTTGATGTTGATGCTATTGCTTTCTGTTTGTTAGTTTTCCTTCTGACAGTCAGGCCTCTCTTCTGCAGGTCTGCTGGAGTTTTCTGGGGGTCCACTCCAGACACTGTTTGCATGGGTATCACCAGCAGAGGCTGCAGAACAGCAGAGATTGCTGCCTGCCCCTTTCTCTGGAAGCTTTGTCCCAAAGAGGTACCTGCCAGATGCCAGCTGGAGCTCTCCTGTATAAGGTGTCTGTTGACCCCTGCTGGGAGGTCAGGAGGCACGGGGGTCAGGGACCCACTTGAGGAGGCAGTCTGTCCCTTAGCAAAGCTCTAGCACTGTCCTGAGAGATCTGCTGCTCTCTTCAGAGCTAGCAGGCTGGAATATTTAAGTCTGTTGAAGCTGGGCCCGCAGCTGCCCCTTCCCCCAGGTGCTCTGTCTCAGGAAGATGGGAGTTTTATGTATAAGCCGATGATTGGGCTGCTGTCTTTCTTTCAGAGATGCCGTGTCCAGAGAGAAGGAATCTAGAGAGGCAGTCTGACTATAGTGGCTTTACCATACTGTGTTGGGTTCCTCTCAGTCTGAACTTCGTGGGGCTTTGTTTACACTGTGAGGGGAAAACTGCCTACTCAAGCCTCAGTAATGGCAGATGCCCCTTCCCCTACCAAGCTCGAGAGTCCCAGGTCAACTTCAGACTGCCATGCTGGCAGCGAGAATTTCAAGCCAGTGGGTCTTAGCTTTGTGGGCTCCATGGGGTGGGATCCACTGAGCAAGACCACTTGGCTCCCTAGCTTCAGCCCCCTTTCCAGGGGAGCGAATGGTTCTGTCTTGCTAGTGTTCCAGGTGCCACTGGGGTACAAAAAACCCTGCTACAGCTAGCTTAGTGTCTGCCCAAATGGCCGCCCAGTTTTGTGCTTGAAACCCAGGGCCCTGGTGGTATAGGCACCCAAGGGAATCTCCTGGTTTGTGGGTTGTGAATACCATGGGAAAAGCGTAGTATCTGGGCCAGATAGCACCGTCCCTCACAGCAGGGTCCCTCATGGGTTCTCTTGGTTAGGGGAGGGAGTTCCCCGACCCCTTGCACTTCTCAGGTTAGACAACGCCCCACCCTGCTTCTGCTCGCCCTCTGTGGGCTGCACCCACTGTCTAACCAGTCCCAGTGAGATGAACCAGGTACCTCTGTTGGAAATGCAGAAATCACCTGCCTTCTCCATTGGTCTCGCTGGGAGCTGCAGACCAGAGCTGTTCCTATTAGGCCATCTTGCCTGGGAAACCCCCAGGTTTGATGGTTTTTGTTTGTTTGTTTGTTTTTGTGCAAGATTCCTTTGTGGTTAGTGGTGTGTACTTTTATTGGGATGTACATAATGTCTGAAGATGCTGACATCACCTAGACTCATTAATTCAATAAGGTTCCTAATGGTAACATTCTAAATTAGTCATTTCTTGTTCACTTATTATATTCTATAAAGAGAAACTTCCCCTCATCAATTATTTAGTTACCTGCAGGCACAGGTTATATAGAATATATGCTTGATGCTTTCCCTTTGTCAACCTAAATTAATGACAGAGAGGCAGGCTCTCCAAAAACGTACAAGTTTATTTGGGAGTGACGAGGATTACAGTTTGGATGCACAAGTCATAATGGATCATAGGCATATCTGGAGAGGCTGGGTAGGGCAGACTTTTAAAGGCAAAGTGAGGAGGGTTATGTACATTGTTTTGAAACAATTTTCCTTAGCTACAATGATTAATAACAAGGGTGGCATCTGTCCAAGGTTGAACAGGCAGTTGCTGGGCTGGTATCTGGTATCTTTTTCTAAGTGGCCTTCAGCAAGAGGATTGCCATTCAGCAAAGTCTCCTGGGATAGTTTCTATTATCAGGCAATTGTGTGTGAGCCCTCCCCCTTCTTCATGGCCTCTTGGCTTCATTGTGTTATGGTTTGATGTAAGTGACTCTGTTTTGCTTCTGACAACTTTCCCACCTTTATTTACTAGTTTTCAAAACCGTGAGTTGGTTTCCTAGCTTCCCTCTGAAGATAAGAGTTTAGTTTTATTTTTAAAATTCTGAACACATGGATTTTTACATATTTGATGTGCTACAACCCATTACAATTATTATTCTTACTGATACTTGCATTGTTCCACTTTAAGTTGATGGAAGCCTCTTCAAGTTAGTTCCTCTGTCCCCTACATCCTTTTGACATGACCTAGTAGCGTTTGATAGCTTCACTGCTTTCTGGCATGATAAGATATTCCAAGTGAAACTTACACAAGGCCTGCCCCAGATCTGGATGATCCATTCCTGTAAGAAGTCTTGGTTCTTTTTAGTGGGAAGTAGAATTTAGAGACTATCATCTAGGTGCTAGGAGTTTTCCTTGCCACTGAGTGAACCATGCTAGAAAACACTTTTTAAAAATATGAAATACATCATGAGTTCATTCTGATGTCAATGACTTTAAATTTCATGGGAACGATGTATTCAATTTCCAAAAGAAGTTCAAGGTGGGGGAAAGAGATGGAAGAGAAACCTGTGGATAAAAAGAGACTTAAGGGAAATAGCAGCTCTTAAGTCCTTGGCCCCGGCCAAACGCTATCATGCTTCACTAACCCATCTTCTAAAATTGGGAAGGTTACTTCTCGAAGTCCAGAATGGCAATAAAAGAAATCAAGACTCAAAATGTTCTTACCAAATCTATTAAATTTTACTCCTTAATTTTTAAAAATTTTACCTTTTTACAATTTTTAAAAAATTATTACATAGTATTTGTATATATTTCTGGAGTACATGATATGTAATGATCAAGTCAGGGTATTTAGGATACCTATCACCTTGTGTATTTATCATTTCTATGTGTTGAGAACACTTTAAGTCCTCTCTTCTAGCTATTTTGAAATATAAAATACATTCTTGTTAACTATAGTCATCCTACGTTGCTACAGGGCATTAGAAAGTATTCCTTCTAAGTATATGCTAGTTCTGATTACCCAACCTCTCTCATCCATCCTGCCCACACACACCTATCCCCACCTCTGGTAACAGTCATTCTACTTTCTATGTTTATGAGATCAGTTCTTTTAGTTCCCACAAATGAGTGAGAACATGCAATGTTTGTCCTTTTGTTCCTGGTTTATTTCACTTAACATAAGGACCTCCAGTTCCATCCATGTTGCTGCAATTGACAGGATTTTATTCCTTTTTATAGCCAAATAGTATTCCATTGCATATATGTACCACATTTTCTTTATCTATTCATCCATCCATGGGCACTTAGGTTGATTCCACATCTTTGCTATTGTGTATACTGCTGCAATAAACATGGGAGTGCTGGCTTCACTTTGAAATACTGATTTCTTTTCTTTTTGATAGATACCTGGTAGTGGAATTGCTGGATCATATGGTAGTTCTACTTTTTTGTTTTTTGAGAAATCTCTGTACTATTTTCCGTAAGAGCTATACTCATGTTCATTCCCACCAATAGTGTAAAAGAGTTCCCTTTTCTTGCATCTTTGCCAACATCTGTTCATTTTTGTATTTTTGATAATTATTCTAACTGGATTAAAATGATATCTTATTGTGGTTCTGATTTGCATTTCCCTAATGATTAGTGATGTTGAGCATTTTTTTCATGTACTATTAGCCATTTGTTTCTTTTGAGAAATATCTGTTTAGCTACTCTGCCCACTTTTAAATGGGATTATTTGGTTTTGGCTCTTGAGTTTCTTGAGTTCCTTGTATATTCTGGATATTAGTCCCTTGTTGGATGAATAGTTTGCAAACATTTTTTCCCATTCAATAGGTTGCCTCTTCAATCTATTGATTGTTTCCTTTGCTGTGTAGAAGATTTTAGTTTAATATAGTCGAATTTGTCTATTTTTATTTTTGTTGCCTATGCTTTTAGATCTTAGTCATAAAATCTTTGCCTAGACCAATGTTTCTCCTATGCTTTCTTCTAGTAGTGTTATAGTTTCAGATCTTAAATTTAAGTCTTTAATCCATTTTGAATTGCTTTTTGTATATAATGAGAGAGATAGGGGTCTAGTTTCATTCTTCTGTGAATGGATATCTAGTTTTCCCAGTGCCATTTATTTATTGAAGAGGATGTCCTTTCCCCAGTGCATGTTCTTGGTGCCCTTATAAAAAATCAGTTGGCGGTAAATGTGTGGATTTATTTATGAGTTCTGTATTCTGTTCCATTGGTTTATGTGTCTGTTATTATACTACTACCATGCTATGTAGTTACTATAGTCTGGTAGCATATTTTGAAGTTAGGTAGTGTGATGTGTTCAGCTGTATTCTTTTTGCTTAGGATTGCTTTTTGAAAAGATAAACAAAATCAACAAACCACTAGGTAGGTTAACCAAGAGAGAAGACTCAAATAAACAAAATTAGAAATGAAGAAGGAGACATTACAACTGATACTACAGAAATACAAAAGATCATCAGAGACTATTATGAACAACTACACACTAGCAAACTGGAAAACCTAGAAGAAATGAATAAATTCCTGGACATATACAACCTACCAAGATTGAATCAGAAAGAAATAGAAAACCTAAACAAATGAGTAATGATTGAATCAGTAATAAAAAAGTCTCCCTCTAAAGAAAAGCCCAGGACCAGAAGAATTTAATGCCAAATTACCAAACATATAAAGAACACCAGTTCTCTTCAAACTATTCCAAAAAATTAAAGAGCAGGAAATTCTCCCCAATTCATCCTACAAGGCCAGTGTTACCCTGATACCAAAACCAGATGAGACACAAGAAAAAAACAAAACAAAACAAAACAAAAGAAAAACTACACGTCAGTATCCCTGTTGAAAACAGATACAAAAATTCTCAACAAAGTACTAGCAAACCAAATCCAACAGCACATCCAAAGATAATGCACCATGATGAAGTGTGATTTATACCAGGAATGCTTGGATGGTTCAACATATATAAATCAATAAATGTTATACATCACACCAATAGAATGAAGGGCAAAAACTCTATGATCACCTCAATATATGCAGAAAAACACTGGATAAAATTAAACATCCCTTTATGAGAAAAACTCAATGAACTAAGCATAGAAGGAATATACCTTAACATAATAAAGGCCATATATGACAAACCCATAGCAAACAACATACTGAATGGGAAAAGCTGAAAGCCTTTCCTCTCAGAACTGGTACAAGACAGGGATGCCTACTTTCACCACTACTATTTAACAGAGTACTTGAAATCTTAGCCAGAGCAATCAAATGAAAGAAATAAAAGGCAACTGTCCGTCTTTGCAGATGACATGATCTTACATTTAGAAAAACCTAAAGACTTCAGCAAAAACCTCTTATAACTGATAAACAGATTCAGTAAAGTTGCAGGATATAAAATTCACTTATAAAAGTCTGTAGTATTTCTATACACTGATAGTGAGCTAGCTGAAAAAGAAATCAGGAAGGCAATCCCACTTACAATAGTTATAACAGCTTTCAAAAAATAAAATAAAATATCTTGGAATAAATTTAACTAAGGAGGCAAAAAAAAAAAACAAAACCTCTATAAGGAAAACTACAAGACATTGATGAAAGAAACTGAAGAGGACACAAACAAATGGAAAGACATCCCATGCTCATGGATGAGAAGAATTAATGTCATTAAAATGACCACAGTACCCAAAGCAATATATAGATTCTCCCTCAAAATACTGATGAAGTTTTTCACAGAAATGGAAAAAATAATCCTAATAGTTGTTTGCTACTGAAAAAGAGTCTGAGTAGCCAAAGGAATCCTGAGCAAAAAGAACAAAGATGGAGGTGTCACACTCTTTAATTTTATTGACATAAATATGATTAAGAAAATATTGAGAATCCCAAATGTGATTGGTTTGAAGAATATCAAAGGGATTTAATTGGATGGTGGATGCCAACGATAAATCAGGAAAATGGAATTTTTCACACAAGACTGAAAGGAGATGTAAATGTATTAAATATGGCTCAGGAAATTGGGACATCTAAATGCTCTGCCTTGGGAATAAAAATAAGAAGTCTTGCTTTGATCTAGAGTAAAAGAATAGGATGTGGAATGGAGATTCAGTTTTGACTTTGGCTTATGAAATTTATAAGGCTTTATAAAAGTCTTAGATAATATGAAAAGTTTCCATGTTTCATATTGTTTCAGCGACGCTAATTTAGTACTTATGTACTCTAAAGTTTTCCATTGCTAAGCATTTACTGTTCTCTTGGGAACTAAATTGTCTTTTCTAGGGTTTTGCATTTAACTTGCTATAAGTAATTGACATGTGCCAGGGCAATGATGGATTGGAAGCTACTCAAAGTCTAAGGCTAGTTATTAAATCTTGCTTATATGTTAAAAAGGTCAAAAGTTAGATATTTCCTTTCACACATCCCCATTCACCAAAAGAGAGCTGGATTCTTTTAACTACAGGGATATGACCCCAAATAACTTTAAATTAGTGCTTTTTATTTCAACATATGTAAAATATATGTAAAATTGTGGCAGATTAATTTTCAAAAAGTCAAAAATAAAGTAAATTGAACATTGGAAACTCACCTCACAAAAATTCTGGTATGCTACGTCTATAAATACTTTTTTTCACCTTTGTGGATAAAGTTAGCTGTCTTTGGCGCACTCCGTATCAGCTGGTGCTTTAAATAGTCAGATCCTGCCACTAAGTCTAGAATTGGCTCAATTCTGGAAAGTTTTTTACAGCTGCTTCCGAGGGCAGAAGCCTTTAGAAATATGCACCCATCGAAGTCTCTGATTCCCATGACCACACGCTGGTATTCCAGGGCCCAGCAAGCATAGCAGCTTTGATAACAAAAGCAAATATTTGCCATCCTTAGAAAGCAGTACAAAACAACCAGCTCCAACACATCCCAAGCTTTTGTATGGGTGAATGAACACCCCTTCTTGCTTCATATTTGCATGTGGAACATCTGTTTTGATTGTTCATTGTGTGTGTGTAATTATATTCTGTTCATAGTAACTTTTTCATATTATGGACTTTATTTGCATTGAAAACACACTGCAAATAAAAAGAAATGCCAAAAGAGAAACCAGAAAAGAAAAGGAGATGGGGGAGCAGCAAAAGGAAGAGTAGCTCCGGGCCTTTAAGGAGCAGAAGCCAAGTGATCCTGGGGCCAGAGCCAGGGCCCCAAGGCTGCTGAGACCTCAGAGGTCACTGCGAGAATGGCTGAGAAGGGGCAGCATCCGCATCTGCAGCTTGGAGAGAGGACTCGGCATTCCAGGAGCATCAACCGAGGTTCACACTTCCACTTGTGCCCCTCCTGCTCTGATGTGGGAGGCCATGTCCCCTAACGAGGCTTACTGCTCCAGTGAGGACGCTGTCCTATTACTGTGCTTCAAATAGGAGCTCGCCCTCCAAGTTCCTCCAGAGGCTAGCACCCCTCCCAAGGTCAGTGCACATGCCAACACACTTCAATGCCCTCAAACGTTCCTGAGCCCCTGATACACAACCAAAGAGGTGGCGGGGGACCCGGACTTATTGCTAGTACAGGTGAGTGGGTGGAGGGCTTGATCATTCACACTCGAGAGGAGGACTGCACCCTACCCCGTGAGAGTAGGCTGTGAGAGATGACCCCATTATAGCTGTGTAGGGGCAGGGGCGCCCACCCATGCTGGGGGTTACAGGGTCAGCCTGCCTCAATCCTCTGCTCTGAGATCAGGCTTGGCCAACTCAGACTCCTTAGAAGTAAGCACAGGCCCAATTTGGGGATAAGAGACCTCCCAGCAATGTTGATAGCTCTGCAAGTTACCTAGCCACATTAAGCCTCAGTCTCCCCACCTCTGAAATGGAAACAGTAATAGGACCTACTGCATAGGGCTGCTGAGGTGATGAAATGTGATGATGTAAAGAATATCCTTGTTCTGGTGCCTGATGTATAGTCTGCATGCATTAAAAAGACACTGGACCAGGCTCTTGCTACCTTTTGTGTGTGTGTGGCAAGGCTGCACTGTTGCCCAGGTTGGAGGGCAGTGACATGATCACAGCTCACTGCAGTCTCAACCTCCTGGGCTCAAGCAATCCTCCCGCCTCAGCCTCCTAAAGTGTTGGCATTACAGGCGTGAGCCACCACACTTAGGACTCTTGCTACCTTCAGCCGAGCAATCGGTGTGTTTAAGGAGCCAGGTGCTTGGGAAGAGATGCCGCCAGAAGGAGGGAAGCCCTGGGAAAACCAAGAGAGTTTGGATTGAGGAAATTGACTGAGGATCCCAAAGGGGCACAGATTCGGCCTGACATGCCCCAAGGTTCTTGGGAACCATTTTGAGCAGGTGCACAGCAGCCACTGAGCCCACCCCACACCGTCTGCTCTCTGGCAGCCCAAAGAAGAACTCTAGACCTCAGAATCCTACAGGAGAGATGACACATGTCTTGACAAACAGGGTAAATTCAGGGCAACTGTGAGAGCCCTTGTTACATTCTTGAGCTACAGGAGAGGCCGCTGCTTGGGTTTCGGTTGTTCTTGGCCTCCTCACTAACCTGGGGCACGATTTCCTCCTCCTCTCCTGTCCCCCATGCCTCCCCAACCCTCTTTAAAAACATGTTTAAAGGCTTTTGTCAGTGAATGATCTTATTCATGAAGCAGGCATGATGACAGTTTGCAGAGCTAAATGGGCACTTAACTGTGTGTCTAATAAATCCGCAACAAAAATAAACAGAAAGGAAGAGGGGTTAGGAAAGAAAGGAGGCCAGGCCGGCAGGCATGAAAGGAGCCTGTCACGGTGATTTACACGGTCCCCCTCGGCAGGCGGTTTCCGCCCCGGCCCCTCCTGGCCATGGCTGACCTGCAGATGCCAGAGGCTGACGGCACAGAGCAGCAGGTGGAGGCCAGCGCCAGAGCACACCTGGGTGGAGTGCAAGCAGTGAGTGGGAAAGGAAGCAGGAAGGGTGTCCCATCCACTGCCCATTGGTAAGGCAAAGGCACAGTACAAGGCAGGGAAACCAGGCTGGTGGCAGCCACTTTCCTCAGGATCCATGCCCAGATTACAGACAGTATTATCTGGATCTGTCTGCTTGTCCCAAACCATTCTCCACCCAGGATTTGGTTGACAATCTGGGATTAGAGGCATATTCAGGTGAATTTAGCAAACACCTGTTATTCCAGTGTTAATCACCCTTCCAGGGGCACCAGAGGCCTACCTAAGGCATGAACCCTCTCTCAGCGTCTTAGCCTGGTGAGGACGTGCTTAGGAATGCATCTTCCATGAATCACCTTTCTTGCCCAGAAAGAACACCATCGTGCAGCATAAGGGGAGGCGTAAATATTACAAAACCTTGGCTGGAATCCCTGGCCCCACCCCCAAACTCACTAGATTATAAGTTTCTCCAACAAGATTTTAGCGTATTTGAGGGCAGGGACAGGTTACTTTGCCCCCTTCTCCCCCTCCCACCCACCTTCCTCCCATAGTATTAGCACAGGGCTAGGCACAAAATAAATGTTGAAGAAATACTTGCTGGCATGGATGGTGGCTAATGTGCTTCTGGTAGTGGGAAGTCCCAGGCACTGCTTTCTAAGGGCAGGGCTGCACTGGCTCCAGCCCTGGTTGACCTCGAGGCCGTCTCTCAAGTCATTGCCATCTCTTCCAGTTTACCCCTCTGCAAAATGGAAAGGATGTCTCTGGCTGCTGCTCATTCTGAGATTTTGGCTCCAATCCTGAAAGCTGAGTTCCTGGAGAAGCCTCCCAGACAAGTCAGCGGGAGACCATGAGAATCCAGATCCTTTAAGTCCTGTCTCTGGGCTTTGGAGACTTCAGCACAGCAAAAGGAACTCAGAACAAACAAACTGAAAACAATGCCTCGAGGAATTTACACTCTAGTAGGGAAACAAAACTAGTCCATGTCCCCTGGAAATATGTCAGGACCACAGTGATCATTACAAAGCGTGCATGAAGAGGAAGAGATGAGGCAGGAGTTAACAGAATAGACTGGTCAGGTCTATTAAGAACGCTTGCAGGAAAAGGTGATTTCAAACATTATGCTGAGAAGCCTAAGAGAGAGGAGAGCCAGGTGGCCAGAAGAAAGGACGCTTGGCCACAAGGCACACTAGGGCAGAGCCTCTCTCAGCCGCACTGGAAGAGTCAAAAGAGGAGAGATACCGCTGTGCCTGGAGGGGACGCAGCACTAACGAGGTCTACCACGTGGAGAGCGGTAGGGGCTGGAAGAGGGGACATTTACACAAAGAGCAGCAGTAGCCACTCAGGGCTTTAGGCAAACACAGGCAATTAAGTGAGTAAAAATCCTGAGAAACAAGATTTTGTGCAAAGCGCATTTTAGCTCTTTAACCCCAACACTACCTGCCCCTCAAAGGTTCCTTTCAAATATAATGTGGGGGAAGATTTAGGTAGCACCTAGGAAAACTGCCAGAGGATCCAACTACCAGCTAGCGTTGATCCAGGTGGGAGAGAGAATGGGGGGGAAGCCCTTGGGGACGGTCTTTGATGCAGACTATCAGTCAGGTGACTGCTAAGTCCCTGCTCACTTTCTGCTGAGCAGACGACACTAGAACAGGCTAACAAAACTATTTCTGAGGAGGACAGAGCTTCATAGCCTCCAGTCCAGTTCTAAGCCAGACCCAGCCCAGGGGCGTGGGGCAAGGCTGAGGTGGAATAAAGTTCAAGGGTCGTGAGAAGGGCAGCTGAACTCTAAGCACTCTGTGGATGGGAGAAGAGGTTCACAGTGCCCTCATACCCCCACTTCAAGACAGTTCTAGAACGGGCCAGACTCAGAGAAACCTTAAACCAGCCTCAGTAAGGCTGGTTTCGGATAGATCTGTTCAGACGAGTTTGAGGGCTCATGGCTCATAGCATGAAACCCATGTGGTTACTGGCTGTCAAGGTAGGGCTGCTGGGGTTGGACGCAGTGGCTCACGCCTGTAATCTCAGCACTTTGGGAGGCTGAGGCGGGCAGATCACTTGAGGTCATGAGTTAAAGACCAGCCTGGCCAACATGGTGAAACCCCATCTCTACTAAAAATACAAAAATTAGCCGAGTGTGGTGGCATGCACCTGTTAAGTCCAGCTACTCAGGAGGCAGAGGCAGGAGAATCACTTGAACCCGGGAGGCAGAGGTTGCAGCGAGCCAAGATCATGCCACTGCATTCTAGCCTGGGCAACAGTGAGACTGTCTCAAAAAAAAAAAAAAGATAGGGCCGCTGTTGTGTCTTAGCAAACCTTTGCCGACCCTGTGTAAGCAAACTGAGGGCACAGTGATCCAGAACAGGAACTCAGACACGCAGACTTGAAGTCTGGGACCTGCTCCAGAAATTCTTCGCTCTTTAGCAGTTAAGATGCACACCGCGGAGGCAGAGGCAGGAAACCCCCACCTCCAAATCCCTGCACTGGGAAGAAATCTGAGTGCAAGGAGCTTTTCCGCTGCAGTGTTTCCAGGAGGAGGGAAGGCGTGCTAATGGCAAAAACCCACTGCAGGGAGTCTGGCCTGGGACCTTGGTTCCCAGCAAGGGAACCATAAGGTTCCTGAGTAACCATAAGACCCCAGGAAAGACATTCAGTTCTCTGTGATTAATGGGTTTGTACAAAACTGGAGGAAACAGCCCATTTCAAAGCCCGGGGGGGCAGCAGAAGGGCAGTCTGCTTGCAAAAGTGCACTCCAAGCCTCCTAGAGGAAAGGCACTTCTCGAGGAGAGAGCTAAAGTCCCTCAGAGGTCAGCTTCTCCAAGTCAGATTCCTGAGGACTTGTCATGGCTCTCTCCTTTTTCCAGAAAACTTCAAAACAGCAACAGATTATCGGACCCTTGCGTAACACCCTGAACTTGCGGAGGCCACCATCCTGGATGCCAGAGAAGGGAAAGGATGCTTTTGTTTGGCAAGGCCTGGAAAGGTAAATGGCCATGGGAAAGCAAAAATTGAGACACCCGGAGAAAGAAGCTGAGAGAGGAAAGTGTGCTCCATGCTGGAGATCACTGCGTAGCCCTGCTCCAGACCCACACAGGACTGCCTCCAACTCAATACGCTTCAGAGCAAAGCTGTGAAGCTGGTTTCTGGATGCCAGTCACAAGCCTTGGGAACTGGGGGGAAAAGGGAAGGATGAAGCTGGAGAAGCGGGGCTTGGCTCTTAAGCAGGGCACAGACAGCAGGGTCCCTATTCACATTCAAAAGGCCAGCCCTTTCCTCAAAAAATTAAAAGTGGAACTACCACATGACCCAGCAATCCCACTCCTGGGTGTACACTAAGGGAAATTAAATCAACGTGTTAGAGATACTTGCACCCCATGTTTGCTGCAGCCACATTCACAATAGCCAAGCTATGGAAACAGCCTAAGTGTCCATCACAAGATGAATGGAGAGAAAAAATGTGGTCTGTATACACAATGGAATACTACTCAGCCTTTAAAGAGAAGGGAATCCTGTCATTTGTGGCAACATGATGACCTGGAGGACATTATGTTAAGGAAAATAAGCCAGATACAGGAAGACAAAGATCACATATTGTCACTTTCTTTTTTTATTTTTAACTTTTAAGTTCCGGGTATAAGCGTGGGTTTGTTACATAGGTAAAATTGCGTCATGGGGGTTTGTTGTACAGATGATTTCATCACCCAGGTATTAAGCCTAGTGCCCATTAGTTGTTTTTCCTGATCTTCTCCCTCCTCCCACCCTCCACCCTCTGAAAGGCCCCAGTGTGTGGTGTTCTCCGCCATATGTCCATGTGTTCTCATCATTCGGCTCCCACTTATAAGTGAGAACATGTAATTGGTTTTCTGTTCCTGTGTCAGTTTGCTGAGGATAATGGCCTCCAGCTCCATCCATGTCCCTGCAAAGGACATGATCTTGTTCTTTTTTATGACTGCATAGTATTCTATGGTGTGTATGTAACACATTTTCTTCATCCAGTCTATCATTGATGGGCATTTAGGTCACTTTCATGTGGAATCTAAAAAAGTTGAACTCATAGAAGCAAAGAGTAAAATAGTGATTGCCAGCGGTGGGAGTAGGGAGAGGTTGGAGAGATGTTGGTCAAAGCTACAAAATTTCAGTTAGGAGAAATAAGTTCAAGAGGCATATTGTACAACATGGTGACTATTGTTAATTATGTATTGTATACATGAAAATCGCTGAGAGAGTAGATTTTAAGTGCTCTCACCATAGATAAATATGTGAGGTCATGCATATGTTAATTAGCTTGATTTAGGCATTCCACAATGCATGCATGTTTCAAAACATCATGTTATACACCATAAATATACACAATTTTTATTTGTCAATTTAAAAAAATAACATTTTAAAAGGCCCGGCCTGGCCTCTTTGGGTCACCAGGCAATGCCATGCATAACTGAGGCCGGAAGACAAACCAAGGGCTTGAGCTTGGATCCTCCAAAATACAAGGAAAGATCATCAGAGGTCTTACATTCACCAATGAATTCAACCCGTACGGGCAAGACACAAAAGCACAGGCCACATGCCAAGGAGTGAGAGTTGGAGGTCAGAAATAGTACCCAGAGCCCAGCGCTCAGGAATATCACTGCGTATGGACACATATGTTGTGCGGTGACAGTCACTATCAGGCACCTCAGAAGAGGACATCATGAAAACACATGGACACATAGAGGGGGGAAAATACACTGGGGACTATCAGAGGGAGAAGGGTTGGAGGAGGGAGAGGATCAGGAAAAATAACTAATGGGTACTAGGCTGGAATACCTGGGTGATGAAATCATCTGTACAACGAACCCCCATGACACAAACTTACCAATGTAACAAACCTGCAGATGTACCCCTGAACTTAAAAAAAAAGAAAAGGACATCATGGGAGCCCAGGACAAGAGATGGAACACCATCCTGGGAAGCCAGCATCCAGACAGGAGGCCTCTCTGGGGTAGTGCGAATGGGACAGAACTAGCACTGACCCACCGGCTTACTCTGGCCATTGTGCACATTCTTGGCTCATTGTGACACCACCTGGTAGGCAGATCATAAAACTGTACCGTGGAGCGGGCTGGACGTGGAGGAGGCGGCGTTCTGCCCGTGTGGTACAAGCAACCTCGCACAGGCAGCTAGGTGTGGTCTGCTCAGACTGGTTCTCAGAAGCCAAATCCTCCCCTCCTTTGTCTATTCACAAGAGTTAAGAAAAAGACTGCTTTCTCTGTTGATCTCAATAACAAAAGGGATGAGGCACTGCCTTGGCAAAGTCAAAATTGCAGTCACTTTCTGACTGTTAATGGAGAAAAGCAGGCGGCCTGCCAGGTGATGGAAAACACGCGGATCTTTCCTGTTTAACTTTGAAATGAATTATGTGATTGTTTTACAGAACGAGTAACAGGTTTGGCTTCCTTGTTGAGGCCACTGTTGAAAGTCAGTTGGTATTCTCCAAGCCTGCAACTGGGCAGAGTTACTGTGTAATTAATAACTGAGAGTCCACTAAACGGGCACTCAGCCCTGGAAGGCATCACAGGTGAGCATGCCGGAGCGTTGATCATAAAGGTGACCTCTTGAGATCAGGCTCTGGGCCAGAATGCATGAGAATCAGACAAACGGAGGCAGAGTCCTCCTGCTAGGAAGTCTAGAGCCTCCTTCTTTTTCATCTTAAATTAACGTGGAACACCATTTTTAAATTTAAAATCACCCAGCACATCTAGTCAAGTAGTTCTCAGGTCTTCTTTTGTTAACAGTTGCAGAGCCCATCATCCAAATGAATACTTAGTCAAGAAGCCCAGGAAAGATGAACAAGAAACCAATAAAAATAATTACGTACAAGGGATTCAGGGGAGAAGAGGGCAGGGTGGAAACAAGATTTTTTTTTTTTTTTTTTAGATGGAGTTCCGCTCTTGTTGCCCAGGCTAGAGTGCAGTGGCACGATCTTGGCTCACTGCAACCTCCGCCTCCCAGGTTCAAGCGATTGTCCTGCCTCAGCCTCCCGAGTAGCTGGGATTACAGGCATGTACCACCATACCCGGCTAATTTTGTATTTTTAGTAGAGAAAGGGTTTCTCCATGTTGGTCAGGCTGGTCTCGAGCTGCTGACCTCAGGTGATCCGCCTGCCTGGGCCTCCCAAAGTGCTGGGATTACAGGTGTAAGCCACTGCACCCAGCCCAAGTCTTCTTTTTTGGTTTTGACTTTTGAAGCATATACATTTCTTACCTCTTTAAAAAAGTAAGACCATTGGACGCCCCAAATGTGAAGTGGCTGAGAAGGGAGCTGCTCTGGCAGAAGGCGGTGGGAGAGGTGGAGGGGACAGCCCAGGTTCTCTGTCCTGTCCTCATCCCGGAGGCTCTGTTCCACTCCCACAGCTCTCAGCACTTGGACACCAATGGCCTGGCCCAATCCTTTGCTTTATAGATGGGGAAAAGGTGGTCCCCCAAGTCTGGTTCACTCTCTGGGTCTCCCTTCCCATAGGACACATTCAGGAAGGGTTAGATACACTCCTTAGAAGACACAAAACACTCAGTCCTTTTGGAAGATTTATTTTTAATTAAAAAATAAAAGTTATCTGAACATATCTGCATTGCAGCTTCAGGGATGGCACCTTAACCCATTTATGCTGAAGGTCACAAATGTTTTTTATGAAAAATCAGACCTTGGCGATGACCTTGAGCAGTAGGATAGAAATAACTCCCACAAGCTTAGCGTTCCAATAATGGAACACTAGGCATAAATGGGTAAATAAAGCAAAAAAAAAAAAACAAAGCTTCTCAGTTCTTGGGTCTCATGACCATCTTATAATGGGTACAAAGGCACACGTGTCTTCAAACAAACTTGATTCAGAAACATTTCTAACAACTCAGAACTCCCCCCACGTTTTTGCCCACCCTCACCCCCACAAAAAAATACAACCGAAAACATTAAATTCTTTTTAAAAACTACATAAGTAAGTGCTGAGTCAGCAAGGAACCTGGGCATGCTGCCCACATGCCGCCACGTCTCTCTGCTTTGATGACTGGCTGCCCAGAGGTCGGGAGGGAGAGAGCTAAGCACTCTCCACTACATGCTGGGAGAGGGCTTGCAACACAGACCCAGCCCCAGCCCCACGGCCGTCACCCCAGCTGGGGCAGGCAACTCCTAGGTGCGCTCTCCCTTAATCAAGGGCATCCACAGCTAAAGCAGCCTTTCAGGAAGAGAAAGGCTCAAGACAAGCAAGTCTTTGTCAAATGCTTGCAATGACAAGGCCACTGGGAACTGTGGGAGGGAGGGAGATGGCTAGATCTCTTCTCCCCCAGTTTACTGGGCTGCTGGAAAGTTTTCTCTGCCTACTCTCCCTGCCTTCCCTCTTTTCCCTTCTCCCCAGTCTCCCTCTATTCTCAAAAGGGTTTTACTTTAGCTTAATGGTGGGGGTTCCAAAGAGGGTATTGGCAACTCCTGGGGCGGGTCTGGTGGCTCTGCCATCTCTAAGGGGACATCATGTGTTTTCGGTTCCTGTGCTTCACAGAGCTCCTCCTGCCCCTGGGAGGGCTCCAGTCGCTCCTGACCTTGGGCCTGGCTGTTCATCTTCTCTTCCGCTTCAATCTCTTCTGATGTGGGGATGGAGTTCTTCTTGGGGCGACCTTTGGGTTTTGTGGGTGCTTCCTGTCCACCTTTAAGAACCTACGTGAGTAAAAAATTGTTATTAAATCTAAGAAATAACTCCTGCCCTCCGCCTTTCCACTCCCAGTATAACCTCACATTGCATCTAAACCATCTGTTCTGGCAGTAAAATTGCAGGATTTGGCAAAATATATTCTCAATCCATCACCTCTGGTCTACAAAGACACCTCCATTCTTTAAATGTTCAATGCATTTTGGTCAATATTATATATTTTGGCATTTAATACAATAATCATAAGCAGCTTCAGAATTCAACTTCAACAATAAGGCAAGAAATGAAAATTAAAATGTTAATGCAATAACTATCAGGTTGACAAGCTAAAAAGACAACAATATTTGTAGCAAGCAGGAAAAAAACACACTATGTGAAAGTGTGATTGTTACAACCTTTTCAACACAACCTAAGAGTTCAAATCAAAAGCCTTAAAATATGCAGAGCTTTTTGACACAGAAATTCCTTAGGCTAAATTCTAAAAAATTATCTAAGACTGAGACAAAGATTGATCTGCAAAAATACTCATCACAATATTGGTGATAACAGCAAAAGTTGGAGCGGGGTGATATCCTAAAGGTTTGGCCATGTAAATTGGGTAGAATTATAGTAAATCCCAAAGACAGAATACTTGACAACCATTACAATTACTATATAGGAGAATGTTTAATAACATGGAAAATATTATTAACATCGTTTTGTAACAAGCAGATTCTTAGCATAATCCAGTTTGGAGGCTAGACAGCCTGTACACCACCTTGTTTTCAGGATCACGGATCGTTTTTAATCTTTATGTTTTTTTCTATATTTTCTAAACTTTCAACAATGATCAAACATAAGTATTTCTGTAATCAGAAAAAATATATTATAAAGCATGTAGTCTTGTAGAAGTTGTACAGCAGAGTTTAAAAAGCATTTTGGCTTTGATAGTAGAAAAACTGGGTTAAATTCCAACTCTGCCACTTATCATCTTTGTCTTTGTAAAGTCCTTTAAAGGCCCCAAGTGTCCGTTTTCTAATCTGTAAAATGGGAGTAATAATACCTTGTATTACAGGGTGACAGTGAGAGTGACCAACAGATAATGTGTATGAAAGGACCAGAACGGCACCTGAATGGTAGGTTTCCTTTGCCCAGAATATATACACCATCCACCCTCCTTCTCCTGGCTAACTTCTCCTGGAAGCCTTCCTGATCCCCCAGGTCTAGGTTAAAGGCCCTCTGCCATGTGCCCTCGGAGCAGCTTCTACTGTCCCGACCAGAGCACTTTTCAGAAACTATGGTCACTGCATGTTTACCTGCTGCCCCTCTCACTCAGTCCCTGCATGTAGCAGGTGTTTGACAACTGTTACCAAATGAACTAGGCTTTCTCAACAAACCTTTCCCTGGAGTCGAGGAAAGATATAAAGCAAGCCAAATAACTGGACCCTAAATGGCCTTGGCTGACTTCAAAGGCCTGGCACCCTTATTACCCCAATTTGTGACCCACACAAGAGTCCCAGGAGGTAGACAGGGATAAGTTTAAAAATATTTATATTTTACTTTGGAATGTAATAGACACTCCTTCCTCCAATGGCTTGGCATAGTCCTTGATTTTCTGGGCAGCTAGTGAGAAGGGCTTCAAGAGGACCTGGATTAGCACAGATGATTAGGGGTGGGAGATATTTTTGCTATTTATAAACCTAGCTTAATCTTATCTTCTATATTTGTATATAAGCTCCTGGAAGACAAACCCTGCTTCTCTCCATTACTCCAAGAATCAAACTTCCAGCTAACTTCTATGCAGTCCCTAAATATTTATTGACTGCTCCTCTTTCCTTCAAGAGCAGCAGAGGACCTCCAGGTGCTGAATTTTAAGGATGAAACCGTAACTTTTTTTTATACAGCTTTGAGATATAATTCACAGACCAAATCCATTTAAAGAGCACTATTCAGTGATTTTTAGGATGGTCACAGAATTGTACAACTATCACCACAATGCAATTTTCAAACACTTCTCTCACCCCAAAAAGAAACCCCATAGCATTAGCGGTCAGTCCCTATTTTCCCCCAACCCCTAACCGATCTGCCCACAGCCCTAGGCAACTGCTAGTCTGCTTTCTGTCTCTACAGATGTGCCTATTTTTGGACATTTTATATAAACAGAATCATATAATATGTGCACTTTTGTGACTGGCTTCTTTCATTTAGCATAATGTTCTCAATGTTCATCCATGTTGTAGCATTTGTCACTAAATAATATTCCATTTTATGGATACACTATATTTTGTTCATTCACTCATCAATTGATGGACATGTGGGTTGCTTGCTACTGTGAATGAAGCTGCTATGAACATGGGAAAGAAGTGAAATTGAATTGTGGGATCTTTCGGCAACTCTATGCTTCACATTTTAAGGACTGTTTTCCAAAGCAGTTGCACTATTTTACATTCCAGCCAGCTGCGTATGAGGGTTCCAGTTCTCCACATCCTCACCAACACTTGTTGATGTCTGTTTGACCACGGTCGTCCCAGAGGGTGGGAAGTGGTATCTCACTGTGGTTCTGCTTTGCATTTCCCTGATGACTACTGAAGTTTAGCATCTTTCATAGTGCTTATTGGCTAGCTGTATATCTTCATTGAAGAAATGTCTATTCAGATATTTTGCCCATTTCTAAATTTGGTTGTCTTTTTATTATTGAGTTGTAAGAGTTCTTTAAATATTCTGGATACATGTCTCTTATCAGATGTAAGCTTCTCCCATTCTGTGGGCTGTCTTCTCATTTTTCTAATGATGTCCTTCACAGCACAAAATTTTTAAATTTCAATGAAGCCCAGTTTATGTTTGCTTCTGTTGCTTGTGCTTTTGCTGTCATAACGAAGAACACTTTGTCTACTCCAAGGTCATGAATACTTACTCATATTCTAAGTTTCATAGTTTTCACTCTTACCATTTAGATGATGATTCATTTTGCGTTAATTTTTGTGTATAAAGTGAGAAAACCAAGAAGTTCTCAGTAAACACCTCCTTTTAGCTAAAAGTCTGCTCAACCACTGTCCTTTCCACATGAACAGCTAACACACAGATATTAAGGGGATCTTTAACAAGGTAGAGATGCTGACGGAAACCACCCCTGGGGAGAAGATGTTCCTTGTATTTCTTTTCACGTAAGTTCATTATCTGATTTTGATTTCAGTCTGAGTGTAGGCTTTTGAAAGCACCCAATTGTGCCAAGATGGAATTTACATGTTGAAAGCAGATCCACTCAGTATGAAAGAGGTTATACAAAAGTAAGTTGCCCCATGTAGTAATCAAACTAGAAAAGGGCAGGTCTATGGAAGCCACCTAATTGGCAAAAGAAAGTCCAGCCCAGCAATTAGAGAACACCACCCACACGGTTTGGACGGACCCCACCTGGCTGTTTTCCTACTGCAGGAAAAAAAAAATCCCCAAAACAATTAGACCATTTTCTAAATGGACTAAAACATTCCAGCACAAGCAATAATTAGGAGATAACTACCCTCTTGGCTGCTCTCTGCACTCAACCTCTGGCCCCTTGCCTTCCAGCGCACCTGAGACATGCAATTATCTCAGAACCACCCTCCATCAAGAGCTACCCATTCACATGCACCCTGTGGCCCTCCTCCCAGAAGCCCTCTCCCCATTTATTCTTAGAGCCAGTTTAGTCCCATTGGTCCGGAGAAGCCAGAGAGTTCCTTGTCCAAGAGGCCGCAGGCCTCCTTCTGCCTCTCAGAAGAACACCTAGCACACCATCCACTTTTATTAGCCGCGCCTGGTGACAGCCCTCCAAACTCTGAAACGAGGTATTCAGATGTTCTGTTGCTGAGGGTGTTAAGACCGGGCCTTTTGCTTCCCTCCAAGCAGCCTGAGTAGGGGGCAGGGAATGTCAGTGCAGGAAGGAACTCTCTCCTTCCCTCTACTTTTCAGATAGGAAACTGAGCTGACAGAGTTTGTCAGTATCAAAGAGCAAGCCAAGGGCAGAGCTGGGATTTGAACACAAACCTCCTGACCATTTGAATCTAACAGCCTTAGCAGTATTGCATTCAGCATAATGTGCAAGGGATATGTAAAATGGGCCACTGTTCTATGTCTGGTATTTATTTGCAATTACCCAACCTCCCAGCAGACTCCAGGCAGTAGACTTACTAGTGGGAGGCGAACTTTCCTCCTTATTCTCTGTCTCTGTCTGCAGCTTCATAGGGCAGCGAGGGCCACATAACTGATAACTGTTTCCATGAAGCTGAGAAACAAGTTTGGATTCCCCAGCATGAATCTCCTCCCAGACACTGCTGCTCACCTTAGCTGACTTTCTCAACCTGAAGATGTGATGTTCCACTGGACCTCAAGCAGGGCCCCCAATGCCAAGGCGCTGACTTGGAGATGACTGGGAAGTGGGGACTGAGAAAGGACACACACTCAGGGCTGCGTGGAGACCTGAGATTCACAGAATTCACTTTTGGCTTATGTTTCCTGGCCTCCAAATATTTGGATTCTCTGAAGACATGGATTTCGTGAAGAGGTAATAAAAATACTAATAATGATAATAATAATGGCAAAAACATCTCTTAGCTGTATCCTATATGGCAGGTCCTATTTACGTGTTTCACAGAGATTAGCTCAGTTAATAATACAACCCTACGAGGTACGTGTTAGGCCTTTTACTGCAGAGGAAACAGGCACACAGAGGTTAAGTAACCTGCCCAAGATCACACAGAGAGCTACTGGTAACAATTCATGGAGTTGTTAACTACCTGGGGACTATTCACGAGAAAGATAGTGACCATGCATAGTGTGGGGCCCACCCAATTCTGTGACTAGGAGAGAAAGGAGGTATCTGTTTGGATGCTCTCACGGAACAGAATTGCATTTTAGAGCTCAAAGAGACCACCGAATAATGAGGCTCTTTCAGCCTATTGCAAAACACTGTGGGTCCTGCTGGAACTAAAGCCAACAGACATGGAATAGAGGGTGCACATCCCATCTTAATGTGCAAGATTAAATTGACCCAACCCGCTATAGGTTACCAGTGCTGACTGGTCAGAACTCGTCAGAGATGCTATCTTGGTTCTGGCAAGGTTACCCTTGGCAGCCATGTGAGTAAGTCTGAGAATCAACTGCTAATCTTTTTCCAGTTCCAATTAGGTTACTAGCCTTGAGACATCTTTATTACCCAATTATCTTTTTCTTTTCCTCCCCAGTACCTAAAGAGATAGCCTTGAAAGAGTTTTACTGGGAAACTAGATGAAGTAATCAGGATCACACCACAGCCTTGCTATTCCACTCTCTGCGCTGATCCTGTACATCTCCCCGCCGCTGCCCTGACCGCTCCGTGTAATAATAATGTATTTGCAGGTCTGTCTCCCGCACTTGACTGAGTACCTTTTGACAATTTTATTTTCTAGTGGACAGGCTCATGTCTTACCTTTGCATCTCCAGGGCCTGATGAATGTTAAATGCTCAATGAATTAACTCAAAAGTGAACTGACAGTTTGGGCCTCTTGGCTCCTAAAGGGACCTGAAGGTGACTGGCTTGCAGAATGTTCTCTGAGGTTAAATCTGCTAAGTTACTTCCATTTTGGTTTACATGACATTGATACCCATCAATAACTGGCCTAAAATCATGCCAGCAACACTGTTGCTGGTGAAAAACAAGTGACGTCACAGGCGAAGGCACACACATTGTCCCACGGGCACTGGGCGGTGCTGGCAGAGGAGGCTGCCTGTCAATTCCTTAATCATCTGACTCATGAAAAGATTGCTGATAACCAATTTAAACAATGCCTCTGCTACTCAGGAGACATTGATTTCAAGGCTGATGATTGACGAGGAAGAAGGTGGGTGGTGGATCTTGCACAGAAAGCAGTGAAGGGACTTGCCCAAAATCAACCAGGGAAGGGCAAGCATGGGAACACGGCCTGGTGCCTCTCACTCCCAAGTCTAGTTCTTTAGAAACCAGTCCCCTAAAAGGTGTCCATGTGTACTTAGCACTGTAGAGTGTTTGCAAGACTATCTATTTAACCAAATCCATTCTTCCTTCAATTTCTTGTTTTTATTTTATTTTTATGACTTATTTATTTATTTATTTTTGAGATGGAGTCTTGCTCGGTCACCCAGACTGGAGTGCAATGGTGTGATCTCGACTCACTGCAACCTCTACCTCCTGGATTCAAGTGATTCTCTGGCCTCAGCCTTCCAAGTAGCTGGGATTACAGGCACCCGCCACCACGCCCAGCTAATTTTGTATTTTTAGTAGAGGCGGGATTTCACCATGTTTGCCAGGCTGGTTTCAAACTCCTGTCCTCATGTGATCCACCCACCTCAGCCTCCCAAAGTGATGGGATTACAGGCGTGAGCCACCGTGCCCAGCTGCTTCCTTCAATTTCAACTTCTCCCGGCAACCTTCTCCACTACCTCTTTTCTGAACTCCGACAGGCTTATCAATCCGCAACAACCAGCACTTAATTATAACATGCTCAGCAGCTACCTCCTGGGCCTTCTTTCTCTGACTAGATCATAAATTCCATGAAGGCAAGGGTGATATTTTATTTTATTATTTCTTATAGTGCCTAGGACAAGGAATGGCTCACAAGAGACACAAAATACATGTGCTGACTCATGCAATATCCGTGTGTTTGAACACGTAACTGGCATCTCTGCCTTAATTCGTGAGCACTTCATGAGCCAAGTTGCCTCCATTGGAAAACTCTTTCATTTCAGGGTCAGGTCCCCCAGAGGAAATTACAAGATTTGCCCAGGAAATTCTTTTTTGGGAATATAATAATTGCTGCTTGTTGACTTTTTTCCTAATTTTTCCCATTGATATTCATTTGCAATTTACTTGTTTTGGGGTTTTTCCCCCTCATTGTTAGCAGAATATAGCAAGGAATAGCAAGAACTAAAAGTTTAAGAAAGAACAATATGGGACAAAACCACAGCACTGAGAAAACATCTGTCCGCTGACCTTTTTTTTTTTTCCTCCCCCCAAAAACTGGGGTCGGGAGAACACCTTAGTTATTTGATTGTTGTGAAAACATCATATTTCAGCCCTGAAACACCAAGAAATAGGGCTTGTGACCAGATGGGTTAGCAAATTAGAATGTCATCATGAAGGCATGGAATGGACGAGAGGAGAAAGAGCCACTAAGATTTGGTGAGGGGGTAAGAAGCCCACGGCAGGTGACATGGTAGCACCTGGGCTCCAGAGAAGAGCAGCGCTTCTTCCCTTATCGCCACCCCTCCTCTTTTTCTTTTGCTCTGGGCTTTGACCTTGTCTTAATGGTTTACAAAGCTGAGAAAGGCAACACTTAACCACTTTGGAAAATTTTGATTTAATAGTGCTTTTCTTAAATGAAAAGAATAAATGATAATGAAATTGAGTTCCTGAAAATGTAGGGATGTATATATTCTAACTTAAAAATCAAAGATGGAAATATTCATTAGCTAGGCACTAGAGCAGGATGATGGAAACTGTGGTGATGATACCAGGCACTTCAGAATAACGAGGGGGCTTGTTAACATGCACATTCCCAGCCCTGGCCCAGACCTCTGGGGCCAGAATCCTGGGAGGGGGCCTAGAGTTCTGCATTTAACTTGCTACCCAGGGGACTCTGATGCCCACCAAAGTTTGAGGATCACTGCGTTAGAGGGTGCACAGCCAAAAGAACAGATGCATCCTCTACGTCAATATAAACAAAGAATACTGACTTCTATTTTTAGCTCTTGGTGGGAGGAAGAAGGAAGTTGTTTGAAAAGGCTAGCAGGTAGGGTTAAAACTAGCAAGTTAGGAGAAATACCTAACGTAGATGATGGGTTGATGGGTGCAGCAAACCACCATGGCATATGTATACCTATGTAACAGAACTGCACGTTCTGCTCAAGTACCCTAGAACTTAAAGTACAATAAAAAAAAAAAAAAAAAAACAAAAACTAGCAAGTTAAAAGCCTGTAAGCTTTTTTTTCCTTTGATTTTTAATGAAACAGAAAAAGAATATCCCTCTGTTTAGGAAATCCAGGTCAAGAGGAATAGCTCGACCTACAGATCCAACAGCTTCCCCACAAGCCAGCAGCACAGAAGGCCTTCCAATCTCCGCAGCCCAAACTGCCACATGGTCCGGCCTCCCTCCCCACAGCCCTGGAGGAAAAGTCCTCTTCCATCAGGTTGGGATCATGGTTAGTCACTCCTTTCTTACCATTTTCTTCCATTTCATCCTGCGATTCTGATACCAGGTCTTCACCTGCAGCTGAGTGAGTCCCAGAGACTGGGCCAAGTCCAACCTAGAAGGCACAAGATACAAAGGAAGGGTGAGCAGGCTGGGGAGGAGCGGGAGAGATGGGATCCTGCTGTCAGGCTCCAGACAGGCTCCAGCACTGGCTATCAAGGCTCGGACCTCCCTCATTAAACGAGGTCTTCCCCAAAGCGCTTTTCTTTCCTTCCAAGAATCCAACAGAGGAAACTGGGAAGCTGAGAAACTAAGAAATAGACGACCATGGCTGAGGACACCTGGGCCAGTCCCCATTCTGAAACATTCATGGTCTGCAAGGGACCTGAGAAGGATGCCCGGGCCTTCATCACACAGTCCTTTTCCTGGCTTGACAAGATTATTTATTCTGACCCTCTGGCCCGACATCCAAACTGGAAACAAAAGGCAAAGCCGATGTTGCTGATGGGAATCCACTCATCACTCCAGACCCAGCTGTGGTCCCAGCTCCGGCAGGTGAGTCTCCTGGCTCCCACAGCTCATCTCCTCTGCACCCTCCCACAGGCCAGCAGTCACCCAGATGGTGCCATGTTTCCCACTGTTCTCTAATCACTCCCACCGTGTTATTTCTGCCTCCCTAACTCAGCAGTCAGAGCAGCTTATGTCTTCCACTTCTTTTCTACCCATGAAAGTGCCCATCACACTGCTAAATCCAGAACCGGTGCTCAAAAAATACTTCCTGATGGATTGATTCAATCGCTGTAGCTGCCCTAAATTGTTATAACAATTAAAATGTTATAAATATTATAAAGATTCCAAAACAAACATTAAGTCCGCAGCCCTTCCTGCTTTCCATTCTACTGCTAATCGTGACTGTGTACTTCTCTGTAGTCTTCTGTAAAGTCCTAAAAGCCAAATCCATTTCTGGGGCTAAATCTAACAACACAGCCACCATTTCCTGAGCACCACGGCATCCCAGGCTGCATGCTAAGCCCCTGACTTGCTGTCTTATCTATCCCATTCACAACACAGTGAAGTAGGTATAATTATTCCCATTTTACAGATAAGAGATTTGAGGCCTGGAGAGATTAGACTCTCTCAGCAACTGTGGCCAAACCCTGTCTGCTACCTGGTTGTGTAAATAGTTTTATCGTAACAGGCCAGGCACAGTGGCTCATGCCTGTAATCCCAGCACTTTGGGAGGCCGAGGCGGGTGGATCACCCGAGTTCAGGAGTTGGAGACCAGCCTGGCCAACATGGTGAGACCCCGTCTCTAGTAAAAATACAAAAATTAACTGGGTGTGGTGGCAGGCACCTGTAATCCTAGCTACTCAGGAGGCTGAGGCAGGAGAAATGCTTGAACCTGGGAGGCGGAGGTTGCAGTGAGCTGAGATTGCGTGCCACTGCACTGCAGCCTAGGCAATGGAGTGAGACTCTGTATAAAATTAATAAATAAAAAATAAACTACTTCTGTGCTGCAATATCAGAATTGGGTAGTGGTCACAGGCCATATGGCACACAAAGTGTAAAGTATTTACTGTCTGGCTCTGCCCAGAAAACCTTTACCAACCTCTGGCAGATGATCACAGAGTTAGGAAGTGGGGCAGGATTCAAACCCACGATGTCTGACCCGTACACCAGCTCCTGCGCTGGGGCTTACCCCCACCCACACTGTATCTGCACAAGTTGAACCTGTCAAAGGGAATCACAGGGATGCTTCATCCCAAGAAGCAGCGAACAACCAGGTGGGACAAGTGGAATGAGAAAGGGAAGTCTGTAGCCAGGCTTCCAACATCAGTCCTTGAGACAACCACCATTGACCCGACAGGATAAGAACCCCAGGTCTACCTCAGCACCAACTGGACAGCCGCCTCCTTAAGCCAACATAAGCTGCCTCACTGCCACGCCAGCCCTGCTCAGCAAAGCAGCGTGGACTTCGAATGCAGCAACTTGGGACAATTGCCCTTGACAGGGCTTGGGCAGCGACCCCCCCTTTTTGAAAGGCCCTGGGTTTCTGAGGTTACCGTCTACGAATCTCGGGCCCACAGGCAGTCTCGTTTGCCTGCTTCATGGGGAGCCTCAGGTGTGGGTTCTCAGCTGCAGCTCTCCACCTGGGGCGCTCTAACCATCAGGGAGGCCCGCAGGGACCGGCCCTGACGGTCTCGGGTGCAGCTGCCCGGTCGCCCTGCTCTGACCAGGCTGCATAATTTAAAGCCCCAATAATACAGAGTCTTCCTTCAGGGCACCCTGGAACTGGTCTTAAATCAGCACTCACATCCATCTGGTTATCCCTGTAGAAGGACTGCTAGAAGCTGGCAGTTTTATTGAAAGTGATTAACAAGCTAAAGCCAATACATTCCCAGTGCCAACAGCATTTGGCTGTCCCCACAAACGCAGCACTGCTGCCCAAGCAGCCACTCATTGAGAACCAAGAACCCAGGGGGCCACCCCACAGACTTCTGGTCTCCCAGGCCTCCCTGGAGAAGGGTCTCCACGGTTCTGGCGGCGCCTTCCCGAGCCCAGTTCACCTGAGGCCATCAGGTGCATTAGTCAATGGAAGGCTCAGTTCACAGCTCTGCCACTGCATTAGCAAACAGTGTTAGCTCACTTGGGAAAAATGCAGCACTGACTCACTCTGGCTACAGAAACATGCTTCACTGTCATCAGCTTTCTCTCATTACCTGCCACCGTTACAAATTCTCACTTCCCTGCATATTTGCTTAAATGGGGTCACCTAGGAAACTGGAGAAACAAACACAGAGGAGGAGGGCGAGAGCTGCGGGAGGAGGGAGTGCTCATGGCCCTGGTCACGTAGGGAGGCGAGGAACATCTGAGAGGGCGGGTGAAGATGGCAGCTTCCATGCCAGCCAACGGTGGCCTCCCAGACAAGTGAATCAAGCCTGTGTAGGTGACCTGAGATGCCTGGGCAAGTACCAGGGAGCCCCAGGAGATTTATGAAGAACTAATATTTCTGTGAAAAAAAAATTATCTGACTTCTGAAAAATCAGCCCAAAATGTTAGCCATGCGTGCTGAAGCCGATTTGACACGCCACCATGCTACCATAGACAGTGGTGCCCACTCCCCTGGGTGCACACGTTCATGCACCCAGGGGATATGCTAGGGAAGTGAAAACAGCCATGTCATACCTGGAGATGCCATCTGTTAACCTCTGGTTCACAGACCCGTCTCCATCATCTGCCAAAGACACCCCAAATGCACAGGTCTAGAACAGAACTCAACCTTTCGCCACCTAAGTCTACTCTGTCCTCTGTCTTCCAACTTCAGGTCATGGTGTCCCTATCCCCCTGCTAGCCCAGTCCAGAAACCACAGAATTCTCAACTCCCTTCTTGCTTCTTCCCACAATGTTGATTCTGCCAATTCTCTCTTCAAAATTGTCCTCCTCTCACACATGGACAGAGGGAGGGGAACCTCACACACAGGGCCTGTCGGGGGGTGGGGGGATAGGGGAGGGATAGCATTAGGAGAAATACCTACTGTAGGTGATGGGTTGATGGGTGCAGCAAACCACCATGGCACGTGTATACCTATGTAACAAACCTGCACGTTCTGCACGTGTATCCCAGAACTTGAAGTATGATAATAGTAAAAAATTGTCCTCCTCTCTATTCTTGCCTCTCCATTCCCACTGCCACCCTTTAATTCAAGTCTTCAGTGATGATCACTGGATTCTCTCCTAACTGGTCCCTGCTCCACCTCTGGCCTCTCTCATCCATCATTTATGGTGCCACCACAGAGACAGTTCTGGAACAGAAGTCAGGTCATGTCACTTCCAGCTCATAAAGGCAGTTCCAACTGCTTAAACAACCAAGTTCACATTTCAGCCAGGCATACGAGGTCCTTCCCACCCTTCATTCACCTCTACCATTTCCCTGTTCACACCTTAAGCTGGAGATGTCCTGGCTACTTGCAGTTTCCTCCGCATACCCGACGAGACATGCTTCTTTGCCTTGTATGTGCCAACCCTTCAGTGCGGGACGCCCTGTCCCTCCTGGAATCAAAGATCTTCTTAAATGTTACCTCCTCTGAGAAGCCTTCCCTAACCCCGTCTCCCACGCTCAGCAATACCCTGTGTTCCTACTGCACTCAGCACCTCACAGGTACCAGCACCTGGCTTGCTGCATCTTTGTTCCTGTAGTCGTTCCTTCCCTATGATCCCTTTCTGTCACAACAGGACTCTCTCGACTGTTTCTGGACCCATAATCCCTGCCACAGTGCCCCAGTGGCACCCAGAAGACCCGTACCAAACAGCTGATGGTGCCTCATTAACGGAATCAGAAGCTAAATCCCCTTTTAGTCGGTGATATGCAGACTCCTCTGTCACTTAAATTTGTATCAAAGAGCTACTACATAGCCTAAGAGATTCATTTGAGGTTCCTTCCTTTACTTTTTGATAGGACTAGTGTCCAACCTGATATGGCCAAGGCAGTAGGCAAAAGAAGAGGAAAAAGGACCTGAAAAATCTCCCCAATTAATAGGATCACACATTATTAGCTCGGCCATCTCCAGAGTCAGTTTGAAAGAACAAGATGAGACACTGAGATACACAATTTGTTTTTTGAGACCGAGTCTCGCTCTGTTGCCCAGGCTGGAGTGCAGTGGCATGATTTTGGCTCACTGCAACCTCCGCCTCCTGGTTCAAGCAATTCTCTGTCTCAGCCTCCCAACTAGCTGGGATTACAGGTGCCTGCCATCATGCCCGGCTAATTTTTGTATTTTTAGCAGAGATGGGGTTTCACCATCTTGGCCAGGCTCGTCCTGAACTCCTGACCTCATGATCCACCTGCCTCAGCCTCCCAAAGTGCTGGGATTACAGGCATGAGCCACCACACCCGGCTATTGTTTGTTTTTTTTGTTTTTGTTTCTGTTTTTTGGAGACAGGGTCTCACCTAGAGTGCAGTGATGTAATCTGATGCAATCATATCTCACTGCAGTCTCAAACTCCTGGGTTCAAGTGATCCTCCCATCTTAGCCTCTTGAGTGGCTGGGACTACAGGTGCATGCCATCACACCTGGCTCATATTTTAATTTTTGTAGAGACGGGGTCTCACAACGTTGCCCAGGCTGGTCTCAAACTCCTAGCCTCAAACAATCCTATTGCCTCAGCCTCCCAAACTGCTGAGATTACAGGTGTGGGCCACAATACCCGGCCCAGACACACACTCTGGCATATGTTCCAGTTAAAATAGTAAATTAAAGAAAAGGAGGTGAGGCATTGAGGCCTCCAAGAAAGCAAGGGTCACAGCCTCCCCAACATGGATCTCAGAGGAGTTCAAAGAAGGGGCTCTCATCCAGGTCCTCCTGGGTCTCAGTCAAATGGTTCTGACTTGACATCCATCAAATTCACCAACATGTCTGACCTCCTCAACTGGATCACTCCAGCCCTTCCCAAGCAATAGCCAGGCCAGCAAGCTGACTCAGTGGGGAATCAGCTGGAGGCTGTGGAGAAGATTGAGAGGATCATGAATCCTAATTCCAGATCTAGTCCTGCTGCCTCCAATCCCAAGAGTGAGTGGCTTAGAAACCAAGCCTGTGTCCCAGCTGACCACCTGAGCAACAATTTGCTAAACTTGACCTTGTTTATGATACTGAAATAGTTAAGTTCAAATATGGAGATAGAGTGACGAGTGTAAGTTCAGCCACAGGCAGGCTCCAGGGACTGTGTGGTGGATTCACATAGGCTGGGTTCTGTTAACCAAGGTTAAGATGCCTTGAGCCAAGGAGTGGATTCCTGCCACAGTGTCCTGCCTCACTGCAACAGTGCTCTGGCTCCATGGCCCACCACGGGAGCAAGTCTCCCGTCCTCAAGGGCCTTCCCTGCGGAGAGCTGCGGAGAGTCCCCTCCCTGCGTCCTCACCGGTCCGGGGTAGACAAGTACTTCTGCTTCTGGAATTTCTTCTCCAGGCCCATGAGCTGCAGCTCGGTGAAGATGGTGCGACTCCGGCGGGGCTTCTTCTGTCGGGGCGTGGGCTGTTCTGTCTCTGACTCGCTGCTGGCTAGGGCCTCGCCCCCTGGGGCCTCAGCAGAGACCGCCTCGGTGACTGGGTGGCAGGACAGTGCCTGGGCGATTCCCGGGGTGGCGGGGACCAGCTGCGAGATGACGGTGGGCTGGCGGGTGATCACCGAGAGGAGCGGATATGCCCGCAGAGAAGGGGAGCCTGGAAAACAAGCAGGGAGGCAGGTCACCACGGGGAACGGTGTGGGGAAGCAGGCCAGGACCTGCGGAGGGCCACTGGCTGAGGTCTGACAGGGAGGACCCTGTTCCTAAGGAGGCACAGATGGAGGAAGGGGAAGGAGAAGTAACTCAAGACCTACAGCTGCAGGGCAGGCACAGAGATCTGCTCAGCTTGGTGGGGGAGGATGAAGCCCACCGCCAAGAAGAGGTTCCTGCAAGTCCTCTGGTTTTAAGCGGATCCTTCCCCTCTCTCTCCCTTCGGAATCCCTAAATTCTTGGTCCACGGGACCAGGCAGATGAAAAGAAGTAGTCAGGAAAAGCTAGAAACACATATTTCAGAAACCCGAAATAGATTTGTAATATGCAAACTTCCTGAGAACCACCTGTGGTCTTTATAAAAAGACATGCTTGTAGCTATGAATTCCTCCTGAGAAGTCTGTGTACCTTGAATCATAGCATTTTTCAGAGCTTGACAGGATGCTTTAAGATTATTTAATTCAACTTTCTCATCTCAGAGGGAGTGAATTGCCCCAGAAAGGTTAAGTGAGTTGCCTAAGATAATGTAACGAGGAAGCAGCAGATGGAGGAGTCAAACCAAGTTCTTCTGGCTTGAAGTCCCATGCTATCAGCACATCATGAATCACATGGCTACATCATTTAGAAGAGGGAGACAAACAGATTTAAATAACATGAAAGGTCAGATCGGTATGACTGGCGCCTCCAGCACTATGTTAAGGAGGATTCTCAGGCTGGCCAGAGCTCGGCTGAGGAAAAGATGCTGGGGTCGATTAACAATGTCTGCTATGGGCATGTGGCCGGGGCAGGGTATGGTGGCATACAGAGCAGTTACATGCCACTCCTGCATTAGGAATTTCAAGGCAAAAGTCCTTTTCTGTCCAACAATCTGTTAAATCTGTAAAGTTCAAGTGAACAACTTTTTCCTTTGATTATTCAACATAGAGCTTAAAATGTCTGGATCATTACCTGTATAAATCATTTTATCTCTCAGTTTCATCATCTATAAGGTGAGTAAGAAAAGTAGCTGATTCCAAAGAATCCTTCAAACTCTAATATACTGATGCTACAAAAGGACCTCTCATCCTTGCCATTTGATATCTGATGAAAATGGAGAAGACCCAGGGGCTGCCCTTTGGGACTCAGTCCAGCCCTGAAAAGTGACTTCAAGGCCACGGCCAGCATCTGAGCCAACCAACATTCACACTGGCTCTGAGTTGAAACCGACGAACATCACAGAAGCACCCAGGTACTACCTGTGTTCCAGCTCTTTTCTCCCGGTTGGCATTTCTCTTCTTATTCCTTCCCATGCCTTTGTGTGGACCCCAGTCACAGTTATTAAAACAAATAACTTCTCTTGTTCTTTGAGTACACTTCTAGCAAGGCCCAACAGAAACCACAAAGTGGTTAAGTAACAATAAATCACCACTTGCTACAGCTTCCATTAACTCTCCAGCCAACTCCAACACTTGACGTTTTGTGCTGTGGATTCTTTTTAAGAAAAAAAAAATCACTTGGGAATGATATTTTATAGCAAGAAAATGAGGATATGTGGGCTTGTGGTTTGGATCTCACAGCACACATCCTGAAATGATACTGCTTGAAAAAGAAGTTGGAAGCTTCTTAAAAAGGCATAAGATGTTTCTCATCTCAAATCACCTTACTCCTTTAAGTCTGTCACTTCTTTCAAAAGAGACTATCTTTCTTTAGCAGGCTAATGTGTAATCTAGAAACTAAGAAGCTTATCATTATAGGATATGACTAACAATCCACCTGTAAGTAAGGCTTTGTATCACCTTCCTCTTTTGTAAGAGTTAAACATTTTTTTGCCCAACACGGAATAATATTTTGAAAGTGTGGTAATATCTAGCATTGGCAACCATATGGGGAAACAGGCATTCATATATTGTTGGTGGGAGTGTAAAATAGTATAATCTTTGAGGAAAAATAAAGCAGTATCTACCAAGTCACTGACAGGAATTTTGCAATTTGAGGTCTATGTGTACAGCGATTTATATACAAGCATATTCACTGCAGTCTTGCTTATAATCATGAATGGGGGAAATAACCTATATATTAGTATCTCTCAACAGAAAAATAATTAAATAAATTGTGGTGCATCCATAGTATGAACTACAATGTAACCATTAAAAAGGACTATCTAGGTCAGGTGTGGTGGCTCGTGCCTATAATCCCAGCACTTTGGCAGGCTGAGGCTGGAGGACTGCTTGAAGCCAGCAGTTCAAGATCAGCCTGGGCAACAGAGTGAGACCCTGTCTCTATTTTATTTATTTTTTTTTCCTTACTTTTTTTTTTTTTTTTAAAGTAGAGACAGGGTCTCTGTTGCCCAGGCTGGTTCTGAACTCTTGGCCTCAAGCAACCCTCCCATTTCAGCCTCCCAAAATATTGGGATTGTAGGTGTGAGTCACCATGCCAAGCCAGAGATTCTGTCTCTTAAAAAGAAAAAAACAAGATATAAACTGATGAGAAAGAGAGATGAATAGATGGATACTCTCTATATAAACTAATACGAGAAAATATCTAATGTATTATTGAGAAAAACACGATGTAAAATCATTTGGATGTAATCCCAGCACTTTGGGAGGCTGAGGCAGACGGATCACGAGGTCAGGAGATCGAGACCATCCTGGCTAACATGGTGAAACCCCGTCTCTACTAAAAATACAAAAAATTAGCTGGGTGTGGTGGCGGGCACCTGTAGTCCCAGCTACTCAGGAGGCGGAGAACCCGGGAGGAAAATGGCATGAACCCAGGAGGCAGAGCTTGCAGTGAGCCGAGATCGCGCCACTGCACTCCAGCCTGGGCAACAGAGCAAGTCTCCATCTCAAAAAAAAAAAAAAAAATTGTATTATTCTTTAAAACTATGATTTTTTTTTGTCTGCATTTATAAATGCATTTTTAAAAGTCTAGAAAGCTACTTATCAAACTCTTGACAGTGATAACCTCTGAGGAAAGGCTTGGAATAAAACAGGGTGAAAAGGAATCTACACATCTGCATCTAATCCTGCATTCAATCCAGCCATGAATATTTGCTGAGCATCTGCTATGGGGAACAGTCTGCTCTGGAAGCTGAGGAGATAGCAATGAATACTATAAAGTCCCACCTTCATGGAGCTTACATTCATTTGGGGAGGCAGACAGCAAACAAATCAACAAGTCAATATGTAAATAATGCCAGGTAGTGATAAACTATAATGAAAAATACAGCAAAGTATGAAGATGGGGCAGATGGGGCAGAGGGCAGGTATTGGGGATGAGGAGTCAGGGAAGGCCATAGTGGGAAGATGACCCTTCTGCAGGTAAGCGCCCCCACGCAGAGGACAGCCTGGAGAAGGCATGGGACAAGCACCCCAGCCCCAGAACCAGCAAAGACAAAGCCCTAAAGGCAGAATGAGCATGGGTTGAAAGAACAGCAGAAAGGCAGAGTAAGCAAGGGCAGAAGTCACAGGAGAGAAAAATGGGAAGAGATCTGTCGGACCCAGATTACGCAGGGCCTTGTAGGTCAGGGCAAATCACTTGGATTTTATTCAAAATGTGATTTTTAAAAAAGCCATTGGCAAGATGTGAGCTGAGGGAGGAGGATCTGAGTGATGTCTTTAATGATCCCTAAGGAGGCTGGACTGCAGGGGCCAGGGTGGGAGCAGAGAAACCAGTGAGGAGACCAGGCTGTGTTCCTCTAAACCAGAGGCAGCAGCTACAGCAGTGAGAGGAGGTGTATTTTACAGTTAACGTTGAGAGGACTTGTTGAAGGACTGAATGTCAGGTATGAGAGAGACAGACGCCAGGAGAGGCCTGATGTTTTGGTCTTAGCAACTGGAGGAAGGATGGTGCCCTTTACCAAGATGGGAAAGACTGGGCAAAGAGCAGGACTGAATGAGAAAACCATGATTTCTGTGTTAGACAAGTTTCTATTAGACATCTTGCATGTGTTGAGGAGTCAGTCAGATACAGGCTGGGTTAGAGACACAGCTCCTGGGAGCTATGTGGCATTTTGGGCCATGGAATTGCACGAGATCACCAAGGGAGTGAGTAGAATAAAAAAATGAAGAAATACAAGGGCTGAACTCTGGGGCACGTCAGCATCTGAGGTTATAGAGAGGAAGAAGAGCCGGCCAAAGACACTGAGGAGGGGACAGAGAAGCAGTACGAAACCCATGTCCCTCGGCATCCCCAAATCTAGATGATACTTCTGCATTGTTCACATTTTGCACAGGTGTGTATCTTTTTAAAAAATTTTTTAAAAGGAAAGTTACATTAAATGAGTTGTAAGTTTCATTCTCATTCTAAAGTTTTGTTTTATGTTCAGTTTGTCAAAAAGAATAATCATTTGTTGACCCTTGATCCCAAGGAGTGGTTAAAACTTCTTCTAAAAGCTAGGCAAAGAAAATCAGTCTAGAAATCCCAGAAATTGAGTATAAAATATGTTTAGTTTTATGACACTTCTAGCAAAACAAACATTGCGGGTGTTCTCCTGGGAAAGGGGGGCTCTTTAGCCCATTCAGAATCCAAAGGTCTAGAGAATTTTCTCCTTTTATGTCAATTTTCTCCCTTTATGTCAAAAGATGTTTCGGTTCTTGAACCATATTCATTCTTTTAAAAGAAACATCATTTAATGTGGAGAAATAATAGTCTTTTCAACAAATGAAGCTGGGTGTGGTGGCTCATACCTGTAATCCCAGCACTTTGGGAGGCCGAGGTGGGCAGATCACTTGAGGTCAGAAGTTCAAGACCAGCCTGACCAATATGATGAAATCCTGTCTCTACTAGAAATACAAAAATTAGCTGGGTGTGGTGGCACGCGCCTGTAATCCCAACTACTTGGGAGGCTGAGGCATAAGAATCCCTTGAACCTGGGAGGCAGAGGTTGCAGTGAGCCAAGATCATGCCACTGCACTCATAAGACTCCATTTCCAAAATAAATAAATAAATAAATAAAATCTTAAAAATTGCTTTAAAAAATGGTGCTAGAGCAATTGGACATCCAGATAAAACAATAATAATAATAATAATAATAATAATAAAAGCCTTGACCTCATAAATTATTTTAAAAATTCACTCAAAATGGATCATAGACCTTCAGTAGAAACACAAACGTATAAAATTTTTAGAAAGAAACATTAGAGAAAAATCTCTGTGACATTGGGTTAGGCAGAGAACTCTAAGCCATGACACCAAAAGCATGATGCATAAAATAAAAAGGCAAAAAACTGGTCTTCATCAAAATTAACAATTTTTGCTCTGTAAAAGATACTGTAAAGAAAATGAAAAAAGCTGCACACTGCGAAACCTGACAAATCTCACACCTGACAAATGAGTTTTTACCCAGAATACATAAAGAACTCTCACAGTTTGACAATTAAAAAATAACCCCATAACAATGTGCAAAAGTTTTGAAAAGATACTTCACCAAAGAGGTTCTATATATGGCAAATTAGCACATGAAAAGATGCTTAAGATGATTAGTCATGAGGGAAATGCAAATTAAAAACCACAGAGAGATACTGTTACACATCTGCTAGAATGGTTGACGTTTTTAATGAACTGACAATATCAAGTGCTGGTGAGGATGTGGAGCAACCGGAACTCTCCTTCATTGCTGGTGAGAATGCAAAATGTTACAGCCTCTTTGGAAAGAGAATTAGTGATTTCTTATAAAGTTAAACAAACAGTTACCATGTGACCTAGCAAAACCCCCACTAGCTATTAACCCAAGTGAAAAGAAAACACAAAACCCTGTATACAGATGTTTATAGCAGAATTGTTATTAATTACCAAAAACTGGAAACAATCCAAATGTCCCTCATTTGGGGATGGATAAACAAAAATGGGTACAGACACACAATGAAATACTACTCAGAAATATAAAGGGATAAAACTATTGGCTCACACTGGGAGGCTGAGGCAGGTAGATCTCTTGAGGCCAGGAGTTTGAGACCAGACTGGCCAACATGGGGAAACCCTGTCTCTATTAAAATACAGAAGTTAGCCGAGCGTGGTGGTGCATGCATGTAATACCAGCTATTCAGGAGGCTGAAGCACGAGAATCGCTGGAACCCAGGAGGTGAAGGTTGCAGTGAGCCGAGATCATGCCACTGCACTCTAGCCTGGGTGACAGAGTGAGACTCTGTCTCAAAAAACAAAACAAAACAAAAAACTATTGATGAATAGTGGATGAATCTCAAATGACTATGCTTAAGTGAAAGAGGCCAGACTCAAAAGGCTATATGATTCTATTATAGGACATTAAGGGAAAGGCATAACTAGGAATAGAGAATAGACTGCCAGAGGTTAGGGGTCGGGGAAGAGCTTAACCACAAAGGGGAAGCACAGGAGGACTGGCTGGGGCTGGAGGAGATGCGAGGGGAGGTGCTAAGATTGTTTTGGATCTTAACCAGAGTTGGTTATATCATTTTTTGCATTTGTCGAAACTTGTTCTTCTACCAAAATAGTGAATTTTTACTAAATATAAATTAAAAGGAAATTTTAAAAGAAATTAAAATGTTACACATATTTGCTACAAAATAAATTTAAAACAATTCAAAACTACATAAAGTAGAAGACTCCCCTCACTGCTTTCAACCCCAAATCTTAGAGATAAACTTACAGAATTGTTCCTATGTACGTATATATATGACCTAAATCCAGTCATATGTATGTTAATCTATTGAAATATATGCTTACAAAATGCTTATTTTACAAAATATAAATGTGTCACATTATTTCTTCTGAATGGATAGCCAAAAACCCTAACACCATATATTGACTAGTTCAGTGACTTAAAATGGCAGGGTTAAGATACAGTAAATTCCTAAAGAAATGAAGTTGGGAATTTTTGCTCATCAGAATTCTGAGAGTCTGCTGGGGAATTTCCATCCACAGAATTCTGAGAATCTCCTGCTCTCCAGAAAAGCAGCCAAACTGGGGAAAAAACTACCCTTCCCAAGGGCTGCCCTCTGTGGAGGTGGTCACAAACTGGGAACACAATGTATGGGGGGCAGGGAATGGGTGGGGGAAGAGAAAATTAGAAAACCACAAGGACCAGAGAGATGGGGACACATTTATAGAGACTGCCGTGAGTTTGCACCTTGCGGGAGAGTGAAGGCTATTTAGAGAAGATTTCTGGAAAATATTTTAGGGAGTATACTTTGTGAAATCCATGAATATACTCCTTTAAGAACAAGTAAAAGAAAGATCTTCATGTTCAAGGCTTCCATAGTCAGATTTCTGTTTTACATCCACTAGGCCATATGGGGCCCTAGAAATAGTTGGGTTATATTATGTATACATGGGTCTATTCCCAGATTCTGTTCTGTTCTACTGAACTAATATATGGTCCTATTATAGGATCACTCCACTTTAATGATTGTGGGTTTTTAGGGAGTTTTCTTATCTGGTAGAATGAGTCCCCCTCTTTAGTCTTCTTACAGAATTTTCTTGGCTATTGTCATTAATTCATTTTTCCAGTTGAACTTTTGTTTTTTTTCCTTAGAGACAGGATCTCCCTCTGCCACCCAGGCTGGTGTATAGTGGTGCAATCATAGGTCACTATAACCTTGAACTCCTAGGTTCAAACGATCCTCCTGCCTCAGCCTCCCAAGTAGCTGGGACTACAGGCACATGCTACCACACTCCATTTTTTTTAGAGGCGGGCTCTCACTGTGTGGTTCAGGCTTGTCTCAAACTCTTGATCTCCAGTGATCCTTCCACCTCAGCCTCCCAAAGTGCTGGGATTACAAGTGTGAGCCACCGTGCCCGGCCTCCAGTTGAACTTTAGAAATCAATGTGTTAGACTCTAAAGAAAACAAGTCCCATTAAAAACTTGATTAGAGTTACACTAACCTTACAGATTAATTTATAGAAATGACTCTGCTGGTGATCCTGTCCTTTAGCAGGCTGAAAAGCAATTGCTGGTTATTTAAAAATGACTTCTAGAGATTTGGGCAATTTGGTTCCATAAAGCTTAAACCTAATGAAAAATCTTCATGGGGGAAAAAAAAAACCAACTTCTGATAACTAATAGTTACTTAAAGCAACATCCTTATCACCCATTGTTTCAGCAATCTTGACCCAATGTTCTGATGCAAATTCTGCTCTAAGAGTGTACTCTCCCCTACTGGCTGAGAGCACCCTGCTGAAGTTGGAGGTGCACACACAAAGCTGCTGTGATGCTGAGAAACATTTCAGGATCTTAAAAGGACCACCATTGTCAGTAGATGGAATCGCAATGAGGCACTGTCTTGAGCTCTTGGTATTTGATATGTGTCTCTAAAGTTCAGAAGAACAGGCACGGCTGGAATGGGAGTTGGTGGGTAATGTGTATGCTACAAACCACTGGATCTCCTGAAAAGCAAACCCATGGGGAGCAGAAAAGTGAGACAAAATATACTTGAGCCAGCTGCTTGCTGTCTTTTCTAATTTTAATATATGACTTGATTTCCAACAAAGTAGCATTGACCCAGAGCTTTAATTTCACAAAGTGCTTGCATTCCAACATTTCCTACTCTTGCAAAAAAGTACTGTGAAATGAGTTCCACCATAAATCTGTATTTCGACTAAAAATCAAACCCAGGTTTTAAAAACAGTGCAAAATTATAAATTAACGCATACATTAGGAGACACTTTGGTTACTGAGAAGACAGATAACGTACAACTCTAAGTATGTCTTTCTCTTTCCTGAGAATTATCACAATGTGAAAACGTTGACTGGGGACAGCTGCCCTGCTACCCTAGATCGTTTACATACACTTGTGAAATTCAAGCACATTATCTGCTACTGAGAGTGTGATGACTGTAATAAACCAAAGACATTGTTTAAACATACGCAGTTTTAGTTGACAAAAGGGGCGTCAACATGACCCCATGGAACACATTTTCTAATAGTTGTTTTTCTTCAACCAATCCCCTTAACCAATGTTTTCCTCTAGGATGGAGATCACATAACTGTGTGTATCATTTACCTAGAAATACTTCCCTGCCAAATGTTCGGCCTTTTTGAGAATCTGTTTTTGGATTCTGGAAAACCTGAGTACATGAGTGGCTGGCGAATGCCGGGGACATCCAGGGAGCTTGGGGAGATGTGGAACATTTGGTAGGCTAAACAGAGTCTTTTCAGTCGTGCTGGTTCTGAAAGCTGTCAGTGAACTCGTGCATGTAAACATGCTTGGGCCAGGCATGTACCCACTCCAGGGTTGCTGGTTCCTGGCACAGCTCCTCCATCTAAGTCCTCCTTCATGGCAGAAGCCAGATGCCCGCAGCTACAGCCATACTTGAACCTCAGAGCAAAATCCCCCAAGTACAGTTTCTGCCTTCATACACCTCCAGTGGGCCTCTCTTCCATCCTCCAACATTCTAGTCCCCAGATTGACTCTCTACACCCACATTTCCGGTTTACACAAGCAAGGGCCAAAGGTCTGAATGGATAAGAATTTCTAAGCTGCCTGCTTGACTGATTTACATTGCAGGAATGTGTGACCTATATACACACAGAAAGCTTCAGAGAGACGTAAACACACACACACAAAGACACAGGTTCTGAAGTATGCAGGTAACTTGGAAGATGGGTGCCGTGGACAACTGGGCAGCTATAGCTGAGTTTTCTAGAAAAAAAAACGTAAAATCACCCACACCGAAGTATTCCCCTAAGCTCCCATTCCTACCAACTGGCTGGTAATTTGGGGTAGTGGGAAAAATAGGGCCTCTATTCCTGACTCACGCAGTGACCCTGATGAGCAGGTTACCAAAACTTTCTTAGTTTCAATGTCCCATAAAGTCAGGCCAATAACAGTTCTCCCTCCTAGATTATTGTGAGGATGAAAGGTATTAATGCATCTGAAGTACCCAGGGGGCACTTGGTTCCCTTTCTTTCCCTCCCTTCACTTAGTTTCATGATGCTTGGTGATTGAGCCAAATTAGATTAATTTTCTTATCAAGAAAGCACACCTACTTGTGAAGCATGCATACATATCTTCTTATCCTCTGTGCATTCACATGCAAAGCGAGATTCAGCAATAGCAGAGTCAGCCAGTTTCTCTCTGCTCAGTGGAAGGCTTCCAATGCCCTTGCAGTCATGTACCAAGCCTGACAGCAACCAGGGAGCTCGGAGAAGTCAGCAGAAAAGCTCACCTGGCGGACATCTTCCTAAAACCACCAACACTCCCAAATAGTTACTTTGGTTTAGTAGATCTGTTAAAAAAAAAAATCCACAGAAAAGTTTGAAAGTCCCAAGGCACAGCCCTTCTCAAGGCTGGTAACAGGCAAGGAAGGATGGCGTTGGGGTCACAAGACAGAACCAAAGTCAATTTTTAAAAACTGCAGGGAGGGGCCAGGTGTGGTGGCTCATGCCTATAATCCCAGCACTTTGGGAGGCCAAGGCAGGTGGATCGCCTGAGGTCAGGAGTTCAAGACCAGCCTGGCCAACCAACATAGCGAAACACCATCTCTACTAAAAATACAAAAATTAGCCAAGCGTGGTGGTGCATGCCTGTAATCCCAGCTACTTGTGAGGCTGAGGCAGGTGAATCGCTTCAACCCGGGAGACGGAGGTTGCAGTGAGCTGAGATCGTGCCACTGCACTCCAGCCTAGGAAACAGAGTGAGACTCTGTCTCAAACAAACAAACAAACAAACAAACAAACATACAAAACCTGCAGGGAAAACAGATACAGAGTGGTTAAAGTAAGTTACTTTGCCCTGTCTTATGCTGAGAGCGAGCTGCGTTAAGGCAGAGCTGAGTGTTGGTGGTCACCAGACATGAAAGTTCCATGACCGTGTCCCCATACACATAATCTGTAAGCCTAGGAGAAAGGAGGACAGAGGGAGGGATGAAATACAAAGAGATTCTGAGTAGCCTTTTAACTGTGATTCACCAAGTTTCTAGTCCAGCAAGAGTGAATGAAACAGATGCACTCTACAGATTCCAGCTTTGTGTGACTGAAGAAAACAGAAAATGTTTTAAGAGGCCAACACAAAGGCTGACAAAATGTCTTAGCCATTAACTACCTCTTTAAAAAAAAAAAAAAAAAGAAAGAAAGAAAAAAGAGGAGGGAAGGGTATTTTGTGAATTAAATGTAAATGAATTAGAAACACGGAATAAATGTATTCTAAAATCCACATTAGACTACCATGATAGAGACTCTGGACTAACCCTCTAGTTAAATAAAAACTTAAGAAGGTTACAAAGGTTTAAAAATAAAGGGCAGAGTGGTGGAGTGGGGAGAAAAGATTAGGGAGATTCAGAAAAATGAAGAAAGTTTGGAAAATAAGCAAAGGACATCAGAGGGACCTTGGAAGGTGATGGCTTCACACCTTCTTTTCAGATTCTTCATTTTGCAGAGACAAGCCAAGCCTTATCACCTTATCCCTGCACTATCACTAGCACTGTAGACACCCACAAAACCACTCAGCAATGCTGGGAGCTAGGGGAGATCAATTAACTAACCCAACAGGTAGGTTTCTAGACTTTTCCATGCTGCCTAAAATGTCACATCACCTAATTCGGTCATCACCCAGCCTGCAGCCTCCACCACCCTTCACCTCCATTGGTCAATGAGCACATGGATATGGCGTGGTCGTTCTCCTCCCGGCCATGCTGTTTTCCATATACACCCACACCTGCTTTCATCCATGCTTCACAAGCACTCCCTGACGGAAAGCTGCCAAGAACAGCTGCTGTTTAGTACAAAGACAGAATTAATCACTCCTACCTTCATGCACCCACACATTTTGTTTGTGTCCTTATTCACTCTTACTTAATTAAAACCTTGAATTAGGATTTAAGTTGTTTACCCATCTGTTTCTCACGAGATTGAAAGCTTCTTTAGGAAAAAAACAAATTTGAAACTCCATCTTCCTGGTGCTTAACTCCATGCTCTGTTGCATTGATTTTACGTGGAATCAGGATATCAGGGCTGGAGATGTGGTTCTGACACCTTTGGGCTCTAGGACCTTGGTCATATTTCGAAGCTTCTGTTTTCTCTTCTATAAAGTGGCAATACTAACACTTCTCTACAAGCTTGTTCAAGGATAACATTGGAAATGAGTATGAAAGACAATGAAGAACTATTCCAAAAAAGGCACTGATTTTTTTCAAACACCCAACTTAGCAGACCCAATGAACGTTCCATATTGTAAAGATGTCTCTATTCACTAAGAAGTCACCCCACTGCTTTGTTGTGCTAACCTCATCCATCCCTCTGCCTCACACCTTGTGCTCAATCATTTCTAGCTGACATCCTGGCGTTCACGGAGGCAAAGTCTACACATAAAATTTCCTGGGAGGAATCCTCTGGTTCACTGTCATCATCATTAGGGAACTCTGTTGAACAGCTACTCTGCTCTGTGCCGACTGGTAGAGACAGGAAGAGAAGCAATTTCTGATCTCTGCCCTCAAAAAACTAACTATTTAAAGGTAAAGAGGGAAATTAAGAAACATGTGGCAAAGACTGAGTGGTGTAGGAACTGTAGGAACTCAGGGCAGACTGCTGGGTTCTAGAGTACAGTGCCTGGCGATGGAGTGAGCTGTGAAAAGAGCAGGAGCTGGGTTACAGGAGGGGAAGGAAGGGATGGATTCCAGAGGCACTGTCAAGGAAAACCCAACAGTATCTGGAAACCACCTGCAGGGTGGGGAGAAGACAGGCAGACACACAGGAAGAGGAAGACTCAAGACCCTCGCGGTGACTGCTGGATTTGGGGCCATTGAGAGAAATCTGATGTCTGCAATGTGGGAATGTTTTGGGAGAAAACATGAGGCTTACAGTTTGAAGTGACAATCACACACCCAAGTATCAAAGACAGTCAGACAGTCACAAGCTGATGCTCCCCAGAAGGGCTCTGAGATGAATGCATAAATTCACAGAAAGCCAAAGTTGAAGGGTTGAAAGCAGAATTCATCTCCCAAGAAGAAAGATTTAAGAAACAGAGGATGGGCCAGGCACGGTGGCTCATGCCTGTAATCCCAACACTTTGGGAGGCCAAGGTGGGAGGATCACAAGGTCAGGAGTTTGAGACCAGCCTCGCCAATATGGTGAAACCCCATCTCTACTAAAAATACAAAAATTAGCCGGGCATGGTGGTGGGTGCCTGTAGTCCCAGCTACTCGGGAGGCTGAGGGAGGAGAATGGCGTGAACCCGGGGGGTGGAGGTTGCAGTGAGCCAACTGCACTCTAGCCTGGGCAACAGAGCGAAACTCCATCTCAACAGCAACCAAAAAAAAAAAAAAAGAGAGAGAGAGAGAGAGGAAGAAACAGAGGATGAAAGACTAGACCTTGGAGTACGTCTTCATCAACAGGGCTGGAAAAGGAAATCATCAATAGAAGAGACAGACATTATATAGCCTAAGAGGCAGTAGCAGAAGCCAGAGAGTACAGGACCAATGAAAATGGCCAAAGAGAATTTCAAGAATGATAAACATTCAACAGGGTTACTCATTAACCTTTTCACATACATTTTGAAACTTTCCCCCCTTCTCTATGGACCTGGAAGTGGACTACAGTCCTGGTTTAGGAATCTCCACCAGGCATGCTGAGGAGATGTGCTAATGGCAGGGCACTGGACCCAGTTACCAGAAAAAGCCACTGGAGATTACCTTTCTGCACATGGCCCCCTGGGTCCACAGGCAAGTTCCTGATTACCCAGAAGGAAAATTCATCTGCCAAACTCAGAATATTTTATACAAAAAAAAAAAAATGTAATTTTAAAAATCTAGTCTGGGCTGGGTACTGTGGCTCACACCTGTAATCCCAGCAATTTGGGAGGCCGATGTGGGTGGCTCACAAGGTCAAGAGTTCAAGACCAGCTTGGCCAACATGGTGAAATCCCGTCTCTACTAAAAATACAAAAATTAGCCTGGCATGGTGGCAGGTGCCTGTAATCCCAGCTACTTGGGAGGCTGAGGAAGGAGAACTGCTTGAATCTGGGAGGCAGAGGTTGCAGTGAGCCGAGATCACGCCTGGCAACAGAGCAAGATTTCGTCTTGTAAAAGGAAAAAAAAATCCAATCTGATTTCATTCTTTTCCCTACACATTCTAATCCTGACTTAAATCTCTTTATGGCTTGCCTTAGTTGCAAAGAATTAAAAACAAAGGGAGATAAAAGAGAATAAAATCTGGCCGGGCGCGGTGGCTCATGCCTGTAATCCCAGCACTTTGGGAGGCCAAGGCATGTGGATCACCTGAGGTGAGGAGTTCGAGACCAGCCTGGCCAACATGGTGAAACCCCACCTCTATTAAAAATACAAAATTAGCTAGGCGTGGTGGTGGGCACCTGTAATCCCAGCGACTTGCGAGGCTGAGGCAGGAGAATCACTTGAACATCGGAGGTAGCGGTTGCAGGTGCTAGGCAGGGGCCGGCCCTGGACAGGACACCCCCCATCGCAGGGCGCACTCACATGTACACCCACGCTCACTCACACTGGAACCATGTAGGCATGCCTGTTCACCTCATGCAGAGATGATGCCATTGCACTCCAGTCTGGGCAAAAAGAGCGAAACTCCATCTCAAAAAAAAAAAAAAAAGAATAAAATCTAATTCAACTAAATAAATTGTGGAATCCCTAGTGTAGATACAAGAGATCTATACACTAACTGGAGATAAAACAATACACGAGAAGACCATGTCCTGGCTGGGCACGATGGCTCACGCAGGTAATCCCAGCACTTTGGGAGGCTGAGACAGGAGGATTGTCTGAAGCCAGGAGTTCGAGACCAACCTAGGCAACATAGTGAGAGCATATCTCAATGAAAATTTTAAAAATTAGCCAGGTGTGGTAGTGTGTGCCTGTAGTCCTAGCTACTTGGGGGGCTGAGGCAGGAGGATCACTTGAACCCAGGAGTTGGAGGTGGCAATGAGCTATGACTACACCATTGCACTCCAGCCTGGGTGTCAAGAGTGACTCTATCTCTAAAAAAAAGAAAAGGAAGAAAATTTAACTAAATAAATGCATAAAAGACAGACCAGGTCCTTGCCCACCTTAGGGTCTAGCCAGGATGGCAGATGATTTAAAAAGTAGTAGTGCAGGTGCTATAAAGAGTATTTAGGGGCTGGGCACAGTGGCTCATGCCTGTAATGTTAGCACTCGGGAAAGATGAGGCTGGAGATCATTTGAGGCCAGGCATTTGAGACCAGCCTGGCCAACATAGCAAGACCCCATCTCTATGGGGAAGAAAAAGAGTATTCAGGAAGATCTAACCACGTATAGGCTGTCAGGCTTCTCCTGAAAGAGTGGCATTTAACTGACATTCTAGGAATGAGGTTAGCTGAGATTCCAATCTGAGACAAACTGAATGATAAAAAGCAACAGGTAAAAGTTTAAGATATGCCAGTATAAAAGTAGACAAATTTGCCGAATTATAACTGTCCAAAAAAAAAGTAAAACCAAAAATCTCAGGAGTAGAGAAAACAGAGGAAAAGGCATTTGTGCTTCATTTCACCTTCTGATGTTGGAATTGGTTCCGCAGAGTAAGGACAAGCAGGAAGAGCTCTCTGCTGGAACATGAAGGCAAGTCGTTAAACTGGAGCACCTGCAAACAGACCAGTGTCTGGCAAGGCCCCCAAAATATAGTCAGTGATCGGAAGATTTCCCATGGCTGTGATGACTGGCATCATACAGGCATTTCCATCAGGACATTTCCATGTCACACAGTCAGTTGTATGACTTCTATGGAATCCTGTTGATTTTCTCTTTTTCGTGTTCTATTAATTTCTAATAGATGTGTATCCTTAGTGGTTATGCAGCTAATGCACACAGGGGCCATAAACCTATGTTGCAAAAAGGATTCCAACTTTGAAGGCATCTACCTGTTGAAGTAAGGAGGAAAGGGAAGCTCTGTGTTTGATGGAAGGATCTTGTTGGATAGAATGAGAGCTCCTCTCCCTTTCTCTTTTTATTACGCTGTTAAGAACAAATGGCAGGCCGGGCGCGGTGGCTCAAGCCTGTAATCCCAGCACTTTGGGAGGCCGAGACGGGCGGATCACGAGGTCAGGAGATCGAGACCATCCTGGCTAACACGGTGAAACCCCGTCTCTATTAAGAAATACAAAAAACTAGCCGGGCGAGGTGGCGGGCGCCTGTAGTCCCAGCTACTCGGGAGGCTGAGGCCGGAGAATGGCGTGAACCCGGGAGGCGGAACTTGCAGTGAGCTGAGATCCGGCCACTGCACTCCAGCCTGGGTGACAGAGCGAGACTCCGTCTCAAAAAAAACAAACAAAAAAAAAGAACAAATGGCAGCCAGTGTATCCCCAAACAGTTGAGGGAAAATTTTTACACGAGACATCAATATTTACTCATGTTTGAGTCTTCCTCTTGAAGACACTACTATAATAAGGGGTAACCATAAGAATAACAGCAATAAGATTTTGCAACACAATGCACATCAGTTTGCAGACCATGGTATCCACCTGGCTACCAGGACCAAAGACAGTTGCTCCCCACAGCAAGAAGGCCTTTCTCTTTCCCTGCACGGAGCCAAATTCTGTCTGTGAAGGTTGAACTCTGGCCTTGACAACCCCATTACACTTGCTCAGCCTCTGGGCCACAGTGAGGCCTTTCTTGCTCTGAATATTCCTCATCTGTAAATGAGGGAATGAGATGATTTTGAAGGTCCCTTTTTGATACCAAGGTACAATGATTTTATGAATAATATCACACCAGAAAACAATGTGTCTCTCTAATATTTCTCAACTGCATTTAAAGTCTTTGCCTTTTACTTCTGTCTCGCACAGGGTTCTTCCTGTACTTCGTACAGGATATCAACTAAACAAATATTAGCTGAATACGTGTGCAAAGAACAAAATATTAATGCATGCATATAAATTTCTCCAGCTCTGCTCAATTATCTCAGTTCACAAGGAAGTGAGGTAATAAACTATAAACTATTTACTTACCTGATATTCCCATGGGTGAACCATACACAATTGAGACTTTGAGATTAGGTGATTTATACCTAATAACACTAAATAACAGAACAGAGATTATTTTTTCTAATCCAGTCTTTGATGGATGAGGCAGAGGGCATTAAACAAAGTCACACAGAAGAAAGCTGAGGTCTGAAATAGAAACAGAGCTCAGGCCTCCAGAGGAGAGAACGAGTGTTCTGTTCACATCGCTGTATTGCCTTTCTGGGCAAGAGCCACCAAATACTGAGTGCTTGCACGGCCAAGGGTTCTCATTTTCCTCCTTCATGTGGTCTATTTTGGGGGAGCTTGAGTGTATCCGAGTTTCACAGCTAATGGTCTGAGGTATTAACACCCAATCCAAAAAGCTTCTGCTTGGAAAATTTCCCCAAATTTGGCTAATATGTGTTTAGGAGGAGAGGGGGAAAGGAACAGTAGACCTTGGATTGCATTACAACCCAAAGGCCCACAACACTGACACTGATTTGTTCACTAAAAAATAATACTGATAGGCCGGGCACAGTGGCTTATGCCTGTAATCCCAGCACTTTGGGAGGCCGAGGTGGGTGGATCACCTGAGGTCGGAAGTTATAGAGACCAACCTGGCCAACATGGCGAGACCTCATTTCTACTAAAAATGCAAAAATTAGCCAGGCATGATGGCTCATGCATATAATCCCAGCTACTTGGGAGGCCGAGGCATGAGAATCGCTTGAACCCAGGAGGTGGAGGCTGCAGTGAGCCGAGATCCTGCCACTGCACTGCAGCCTGCACGACAGAGTGAGACTCCATCTCAAAAACAGCAACAATAATAATATTGCTAGTAATGCTGCACCTGTGGTGAGGGCCTCAGAAGGGCCAACCGCCCGCAAGCTGAGAGGCTTGACAAGCCGCTAAATCAGCCTGTTGTCTCTTAGATTCCCCCACAAGTCTCAAGGCCAAGGACAGAGGGACAAAAGGAAGGAAAGTTCACTGGGCACCACTACGGGCTGGACTTTGCACATACATCTTTCACTCCACACAAAAATTATCCAATGATGAGGTCACATATCTGGGATTTGAACAGAAGTCTGTTTGATTCATGGCCATCCTCCTTTAAGTATATATCATGCTACCTCCCAAAATTCTAAAATAAAGTAAGTCCTCACTTAATATTATAGAAAGGTTCTTGGAAACTTCGGCTTTAAGTGAAACGCCATATAAGAAACCAATTTTCCCACAGGCTCATTGACATAAACAAGAGTGAAGTTCCTACAGTACGTTTCTAGTGACAAAAAATATCAAACTTCTAAACAGAGACAAAGACATTTCTAATATTAAACACTGAAATAAATATGAACTGTAGAAACATTGAAGAATGATTAATAAAATCAAGTAGGGTAAGTATTTACCCAGTTATTCCAGTTCAGGGGTGCAGGTGGCTAGAGGCTGTCTCAGCAGCTCAGGGTGCCAGGCAGGGGCCGGCCCTGGACAGGACACCCCCCCATCGCAGGGCGCACTCACATGTACACCCACGCTCACTCACACTGGAACCCTGTAGGCACGCCTGTTCACCTCATGTGCGCAGCTTGGGGATGTGGGAGGAAACTGAAGGACCCAGAGAAAACCCACGCAGACACGGAGAGAACATGCAAACTCCACACGGACAGTGGCCAGGCCAAGATTCATTTTTTTCATCAACATTATAATGAAACAACATTGAATGAAACGATGTTGTTTGAGGACTTTCTATACAACTTACTAGAGGCTTTTCTTTCTGACATTCTGTCTTCCAGGCAGCTGATGTGCCTTCCAACATAGTGAAAACCTTGTAAGCTGTGTTAATGAGCTATGCCAGGCGTTGGTTACACCACATGAGAATAGGCCCCCATAATTCTCGTGACAGGGTGTCCAATTTAAAGGATATGTTTTCATTTCTGTGATAGAGATCACATCAACTTTTTCTCCATAGGAAACAATATGTTTCAATGTAGAAATTTTCAAACTGTAGAAATGTATACACCAAAGAAAGCTGTATGTTCCCACATACAGAAAAACTAAGTGACTTGTACAAGATAAAGGAGGCCCTATTTGGAGAGGTGTCTCCCTGCCTGGAAGAAAGAAGGCACTCTAGTTTCAGTGCCGGGAAGAAGAGGGCAAATCGTTGTGTTTCCTGGGGAACCGCTTGGGCTGAAATAACATGACATTCTGAAATCCATCGAACGCAGAAATAATGACCCCATTACCAAGTCCAAAGAACTGAGCCAAGCCACACCCATGGGCAGAGAACTCAGATTGGCAGCCAGCTGTTCAGGTATTTTCTCATTTTCCATGAGCCATTTCCTTATTGACCACATGAGAAGTAGGCCTTTTTATAGAACTTGCAACCATTACGCCTAGAGGTAGACATCAATAGTGCTTTGGGTTTCCCCTAATTAGTCAATTTACTTCCTCAGCTGGTAACAAGCTACCAAATGTGGTACAAAACAAAATGCAAAAACAAATAAATGCTTCCTTTTCTCCCTAGATTCTAAGCTCAGGGTTACAGGGTCAAAAATCATCATTCTCTCTACAGAAAGACAAATAAGGTCAATAAACTGCAGTGTCGAATTTTACCAAGATTATTTCGAAGCACAGAGTTTTAAAGTATCTTAATTTTAAAATGTAGGATCTCTTCTGCCTACTTAATAAGATGGATATGAGGACAAAGTTTTGAAATTGTATCAGAAAATAGAAACTTACAAAATGACATGTAATATTTGACATATTTTATTTTATAGGCACTATTGTAAACTGCGAAGGCCATACAAATGGAGGCTACTGTTATTATCTGACAGAGGAACTCTGGACTAGCACAATCCTTCGCCAAACATCTCCTCTCTTGCAGTCAACATCGGAGAACCCAGTTCCCACACCAAGTAACCAACACAGACTCTGATTCTGCAGCAGACCTACACCCCCCAACAGCTGCAGCGTGCTTTCATCTCTGCTATTCAGGTTTGGCACAGAAAAGAGGATTTTTGACAAGAGCAACTTTTAGGCCCTGAAAGAGAAGCGTTTAAAGTGCAGTTTGCCCTGCAGGCACGCGTTCCTTTCATTGGGCCCCAGCTCTCTTCTAGTGACCCAAGCCCACCACTCTCCATCCAGCTGCCACCTGATCCTTTCAGGAAAGATCGGCCTTCCCTCCTCACCACGCAGCTGAGAGCAGGAGATAAGAAATATTCAGGGGACGTGGCCTCCCTGTCCTGGGGAATGGAGTTTAGTCAGGGCAAAGCAGTGACCCTTCCCATCTAGCTGTGTCCATTTGCTTATCCCACAACTTAGCAAAGCACTGGCAGAAGACAGGAGCACTGTAATGTCTTTTAAAATAAAAATAAAGACACTGGATAGATGTACTCCTACGATACTCCAAAAGCCTCCAAAAATAGCCTCAAGCAGCCGCCGAATTACACCAAGCCAAAATCTCAGTGGAAACCATCCATCCAGGTGGTTACATTTGTGGGTCCATAATGAAGCTATCAGAGTCAGGTTCAAGTTTTCACATCTCTAAGGTAGTATTTAAATATCAACTAAAGGTGACAACTCATTAGCCCATTCATTACTCATTAGAACTTCTAGCAGGTCAGACAGAGTTCAAGGAGGAAATGACCAGCCCCTAACAAATCAACAAACTCCAAGCATTTTTAATGGACTCTATTTCTTAATATTCGGAACTAGCAAAAGCTAAAAATCCTTAGTGTCAAGATTCTTCGGGCATCATAGTCAAAGATAATCCACTGGAAACAACTCCTTCCTCCTGAGAAATTTCTGGGAAAGTGTCTGTAGGAAGAGGTTGTCATGCCAAACTTTTCCATGCCCAAGCACTGTTCCTCTTACTTCTCAACACACTAACATTCTGGTAGTCTTTCTCAACCAACATTCCCGCCTCCGCCCCCTAACCACACCCTACTCACTCCTCAACAACCACTGAGTGTCAAGGCTAGGTAAACAATCTATGACACAATTCCCAAACGCTACAAGATGAAATGGCAAAACTCAAGTCACAGTGCTAAGATTTAAAAAGCACATCCATACTTCCTCCGTGTACCAGCCCCTGGCCCTGAACACACCTGAAGGCCAAGTTCGAAGGCCTTGCCTTTCAAGTGCCCACACAGAGAACAGCCAGCCCATCCAATCCAGTCCTTCCTGTAAGAGTCAAAGATGAAACAGGGGTCTTCAAAAGGAATCCATGTCTCTGAAATTGGCTGAGTCATTCTCCGCATGGACTCTGAGGAGCCTAAGAAGGGGGCTAAAAGCCCCAGTCACGTCAGATCCTATCAGAAGCCTCAGGAAACAGTGTCATTTGGAAGACAGGAAAATTAGTGGGACTGAAGTCACTAATTTGCTTCTAAAACACTTAGGATCATCTATGACTTCAGCTTAGACTTAAAGTGGAATGTTGGCACCTTTTCTTCAGGAGGAGGGATACAAAGGAAAGTTGGAGCAAGGGAAGAAAAGTTTATTAAATTAAGTCTTGATAAATATTTAAATGTATTTTGTGTAACACAGGATACATTCATTCCTTGGCCTACAACTCTTTGAGCAATCTAGTCTCAAGAAGGGGCCCAAGAAAGCTTCCAGGGCCCAGTGCTCTGTGATTTGGAAAATGGTTTGCAAGCATCTGATGTTTCCTGGGGAGAAGGGAGACATACCAAAAGTAATGGGAGATGCATTTAATAGACAAGTTATGACCAGTGGGCCCAGCAGAACAATCTTCATTGCTTATCCAAAATCTCTGAACCACTGTATGAAGAAAGCTGGCTGCCTGGAATAGTCCTGTGAGAGTATCCCCCATGGCATCCTGCAGGCTTTGCTGAAAAAATAAGGTGAAAGGCTTTTCTGATGGCTTCTGGGGCTTAAAGGGGGAAAGGACCAAGAGGAGAACTGGCCAGGCTGACCCCGTACAATGGAGTCATAGAAAACACCAAAGAATCTGTATTATTAGACAACAAAAACACACCTGAAACTCATCACTATCATCAATAACACCATCAAAACAAGAGCCTGATTATAGGATCTATCATTGGGAGTGAACTGAGAAAGTTCCAAAGCACCAAAAGCAATTGTGCTTGTAAAGTTTATAATGGGGGGGGGAAAGGAGAGGATCATTCCAATTTTTATACTAAAATAGAAGATTTAAGATTAAATAAAAAGTGAAATAAATTAAAATTAAATTAACAGTACTAAAAAATATAAATGAGCAATATTGCACTACTTATCACAACTTTTAAAATGAGATGCTTAATGCCTAGAGCCAAAAAGAACAATGAGATCATTCATCCATTAATTACTATCTCATTATTTAAGAGTTTTATTGGCAGCACTGTTGTTCCCTTTAATTATTTTTGGCCTAAACTCTTTAGCCCTTATGAAAATCATTAGTAATAATGTATTTGGGCTTCTCATACCTAGCTGAGGTAGTATCTTCACATACCTTTGATGCCAGTCACAATGAAGTCACAGTATCTTTCTTAAGGAAACCCATGGCTACAATCACAACAGAGCCATCAACAGGCTCTGATTCACTCCCTGCTTCTCCCCACTGTCGTCATTTGCATGTCATGCTAATATGGGATTTGAGGACATGGGTTAGGTGTAACCATAGTGTTATGGAAGCCTAGGGAAAGGATTTATGGAAGTTTCTCATCTAAGACTTGGAGAGAATCTCACCCAGTAGAGAAAGGCCTTGAGATCTATACCCAACCTAGTGGCTATCATTAATACTAAAGAAAAGAAGGCAGGGGAACGGGGAAAAAGGTTTATTGGCATTCTGAGAAGTATTACCAGAGTCCAACATTAGAATGAAAGACTGTACTTATGTAATTCCTTTATCTCAGTAGCTCTTAGATAAGCCATATAAAACAGCTTAGTCACAGGGCCTAAATTAAATTATATCCAGAACTGAATTGAATCAAAGCTCATACAATACTTACAAGCCTAGAACTAATGTAGATAGAACTTAAACCAAATCAGAAAAAAATCACAATTTGCCTTTTCCTTAAAAGTCTCTGAAGAATGTATTAATACATTCTCAAACCTCCCTTCCTCACTGTAACATAAGGAAGTTCAAACCGATATCAAACCTAAATAACCCCTGAGCTACTACTGTCCTTTCTCATATCCCTGCTGTCTTAGAAACATTCTTCAAGGTGCCGATGACACCTTTCCCACCATTTTCCGTGCCACCCACCTCTCTCAGGCCCCTAAGCTTCATGCCTTGACCACTGAGATATCTTTTTACCTGGTTCCCCTGTCTCCGGTCTTTACGGTTTCCTAGAAATGCTTTCCAACATTGTATTCCCTGCCTCAAAAACCTTCTGGACTCTCCAGTGTCCAGAAAACAAAGTTAAATTCCGTGAAATGGTAGTCGAAACCCCTGACAAATTGACCTGGGCCCCAATTCACCTTTCCAAGCAAATATCTACTCAGCATAACCTGCCACTTACTCAACATTCAAGAAATACGTTTGCCACGCTCTGGCCTCTCTCTGCTGCCGACTCTGGTCCTACAGATAGTGGTTACAAGCCCAGCTCAAGAGCCATACGGCCCTGCTTTTGAGTTTGGCTCCACCACTTAATAACTTGCGTGGCTTTTGACAAATTTCTTTAAGTTTGATAAGCCTTGGTTTTTCTACCTGTAGAACAGAGAAAATAATAATGCATAGCTCAAAAATATATTGTGAGAATAAGATAATCCATGTAAATGCTTAGCACGGTGCCTGGGAAGTAGCATGTACTCATTATTCACTTTTTAAATTACGAAATTAAATGAATTCTTTGCAGCTTTTTAAGGCAAAACTCAAATTCTACCTACAACTAGAAACTTTTTCCAAACATATCTAAGAATTTATCTTCAAACTCCTACTGCACTTAAGTTTCCAAACATAATTTAGCATCAAATAGCTCTCTGGTTCTTTTTAAGCTTTATAGTTTGGTTTTCCTCTACCTAAAATAGAAGTTTCTTGAGAACATATACTCTGTATTATTCTCCTCTGAACCTCTTCAGAACTTATTTTAGGGCCAGACACATAATTAATAGTCCCTAACTGAGGTAAGAGGTGGGACTCGGACACCGGACCAAAGTGACAACAGGGCTGCAAGAGGGTCGAGACAGAGGCAGTTTTCCATAAGACACACCCACCAGTGTGTGGCACGTCAGTTTTCCATTGCTATGGCAACACCTAGAAGTTACCACCCCTTTCCACAGCAATGACCAGATGACCCGGAAGTTACCACCCTTTTCCTAGAAATTTCTGCATAAATTGCCCCTTAATTTGCATATAATTAAAAGTGGGTATCAATGTGAGTGCAGACTGCCTTTGAGCTGCTGCTCTGGGCACACTGCCTGCTCTGCAAGGAGCAGGACCTCTGTTGCTGCTGTACACTGATGTTTCAATAATCATTGCTGTTTAATACCACTGGCTTGCCCTTGAATTCTTTCCTAAGCAAAGCTGAGAACCCTTCCAGGCTAAGTCCCAATTTGGGGTCTTACCTGTCCTGAATCATAATCATTCCAAGTACCAAAGTAACTCCCTATCCAAAATCATCTACCTATATTTTATAAACTACTTCTTTTTTTCTTTCCCTTTTTTTTTTTTTTCTTTTTGAGATGGAGTCTTGCCCTGTAGCCCAGGCTGGGGTGCAGTGATATGATCTTGGCTCACTGCAAGCTCTGCCTCCCCAGTTTACACTGTTCTCCTGCCTCAGCCTCCCGAGAAGCTGGGACTACAGGCACCCGCCACCACGCCCAGCTAATTTTTTGTGTTTTTAGTAGAGACGGCTTTTCAGTCAGGATGGTCTCAATCTCCTGACCTCGTGATCCGCCTGCCTTGGCCTCCCAAAGTGCTGGGATTACAGGTGTGAGCCACCCCGCCCGGCCATAAACGACTTCTTTGGCACTTATAAAACACTTTATATGTTGCTTAAATTTTGTATGTTAAATTTCAAGCTCCAACCGAGTCCCTCAAAAGGACAGGAGTCCTATCTTATATCTGATGCTCTTCCGGAGAGGCGCCATTCCTATGAGTCTCAATCCCAGCTGCAATCAAAAGACCTTGTGAGCGTTTAAAAAATATTAATGCTGAGGCTCCACCCCCAGAGATTCTAATTTAATTTGCCTGTGGCAGGGCCTGGTGATTCTATTGTGTAGCCAGAGCTGAGAAGTAACTCAGCACCCAGCACATATCAAAAGTCAACAAATTCTTGTTGACTTGCTAATTGGCAAGTTGCAAACTATAATGAAGTCTCTCAGTGCTTCTGTCTTTGGGTATGTGAATGCTTTTTCTCCAAGCTTTCGTTTACATGGGCTTCATCCCGATTCTTACTATTTTCTTCCTGATATCATCCAGCCCATGAGCCTGCAATTCACTTACAGAATTGCCATGTAAGCAAAGCTCCCCTGAATGTGCTACTTGCTGAGCAAAACTTCTTCATGTCCATGTTATTCTCAGTAATACCCACTCTGCTATTCTGTTAATTTTTTTTTTTTTTTTTTTTGAGACGGAGTCTCGCTCTGTCATCCGCGCTGGAGTCCGGTGGCGCCATCTCGGATCACTGCAAGCTCCGCCTCGCGGGTTCACGCCATTCTCCTGCTTCAGCCTCCCGAGCAGCTGGGACTACAGGTGCCCGCCACCATGCCCTGCTCATTTTTTGTATTTTTAGTAGAGACAGGGTTTCACCGTGTTAGCCAGGATGGTCTCAATCTCCTGACCTCGTGATCTGCCCGCCTCGGCCTCCCAAAGTGCTAGGATTACAGGTGTTACCCACCACGCCTGGCCCACTCTGCTATTCTTTAGACACTCCGCTCCACATAGAGTGTCACCATAGCACCAACAGAGACTGGGACATCTGTGTATTACAGACCTATTTCAAGCCTGTCTAAGAATGTACTTGGAAAGAATCTCGTTATAATTCGGGCTTGGCTATACTGTGGCTGCACAGTGTATATTGTGAGGAGAACATGATTTCAATAGTTCAGGATCTGAAGAGGCTCTGGACCAGGCAGAGTCAGGCACAGCAGAGGGCGGAGAGTTTAATGGATGGCTGTGTGCAGAACTTTGGGGTGAACCCTGCTGCGACTCAGCCCTCTGAATCCCAGAAGCAGACATGTATCTTCACCCCACCTGCTGGCAGAAAACTGGGGGATTCTTCAGTGAAACCAAATGGCCACCACAAATGACCTCTTGGCCCTGGTGTTCATAGGTCCCCAACTAACAGCTTGCTCCCTGCCTGGACCCTACAGGGAGGTCTGCTGGTCCACAGGGTGTGCACATCTTCATTTATGCACACACACAGCCCCACACACCCCTCCCACTCAGTGTCTCAGAGCTTCATTCCTGCAGATAAAGAGACAGCCCAAGTCACTAAATATCTGAGGAAAGCTTCAAACATGAAAGATAGAAATCAAACAAACAGATGGAAAAAAGGAAACCGGCATAATCAGAGGTAATTCAGGGAGTAGAAGAAAAACTTATAAAGAAAGCTATCATTAACATCCTCAGAGAGGTGAGAAAAAAATACTGTATTCAGGAAATAGTATGTGATTTCAAAAAGGAAACAATTCAAGAACAAGAAAGAACTTTTGGAAAATAAAAATATGATAGCTGAATTTTCAAAGTAGAAGACAGCTAAAAGATCAAATTGAGGAAAAAATAAAAAATAGATTAAAACACATGGATATCGAATATAATATTAACAATAGTAGAGCAAAGACAAATCTGTAGAAAGTAATATTAACAACAATACTAGGTACTGTGCCATAAACATTTTCTATTCATTTGTAAATGTACATTGACGTTTGATTTTTGTAAAAAGGTACTGTCAATAATTCCATTTTACAGATGAGGCTATTAAGGCCCATGTAAGTTAAATCAAGGTTCTAAGATAGGACACAGAGCCCGAATACAAAGTAGAGAAATGGGAAGAGAAAGATAAGAAAATTAGTGGGTCAACCTAGGACTTGCAATATCCAATTGGTAGAAATTCCAAGAAAAAATATTGAAGGAAATTATAAATGAAAGACTATAATAGAATATTTCTTAACTGAAGGTGAATAAGATGAATCGGCCATCTTAACAATGAATGAAAAAAGACTCACCAAAATGCAGATCATTTTAAAGTTTCAGAAAACAGGATGGAAATCAAGTCCTAAAGTTTCCAAAGAGGGGGAAAAAATCAAACCAGACCACGTGCACTTTTGATATCATAAAGAAAGCACAATAAAAGAACAGTTACTGGTAAAAGTTTCTCTAAGGCAGAACTTAACCTTTACCAGCTCTTCCAAAGTTACCAATCCTAAAAATGGTGAATGGACAGCAATTATCCCATCAAATATATTCACTTTTCACCACGTCATCTAAAAGATGTTCCTGTTTCATAAAAGAGAAACGGGTCTACGGTTCAGTCAGCTGGGTTACCAAGCCCCTGGAGCGTGGGGGGAATGTGTATGTGGTGGGGGATGGTAGAGATCCTAGAACAGACCATTTAAAAACTGTGCTTGAGCCCTTAAAAAAAACAGACTGAAAAATTCACTAAAAGCAAGTACTTAGTTGCTTTACTTTTTAGTAGCATCCTAGTAGATAGACTATCTCTCACATCCTTAAACACAAGGCAGAGAATGGTGGGTGGGATGGAAAACATGAATCTCTCCCCTGAGAGAACATGAAATTTCAGAGAATGCTGACATTTGAGAGGTGGGGAAGTTATTCCATTATATTTCAGTTTTGAAAAGTAAATTAGCAAAGGGAGAGACAGATTGCTCAAAACTTCCATGATTTCTCTGACAGCTCTCGTATTATCATATGGGTATCTCCTGGCCCACGAGGTCTAAGTTATTCCAGATTCTGGATGGTGAATCCCACTCCCCTTTGATTAGTTTGAGAGCAGCAAAGATCACAGCCCATCTCTTAGGGTTCAGGTTCAATCATATTCAACGGGTGTTTGCATGGAAACTTTCTCATGTAATAAATGGTCAAAAATATTTATTGAGCACCTGTGGTAGACAAAATAAACATGGTCTGCTCAAGGAACCTGAAGTCTAGAGAGAGAAAAATAAACAAATAATCCAATAAAGAAGTATATAAACAGATATTTAATCATAACTTGGAGTAAATACCCTACCATGAAAGAAATAAACAGGGTTCAGTGATGGAGCATGTCTGGGTGAGGTTGAGGGTGGGGAAGCCAAGATAGTCTCCAAAGAGGAGACATTTCAGAAGAAATCAAAAGGCTGAAAAGCACCAGCCAGAGAAAGACTGTTCCAGATAGTGGAACAACATAGGTTAAGAACCAGAAACACGGAAAAGCTTAGTATGTTCTAGGAACAGCAAAGAGGATGTGGATGAAGCACAGCGAAGAGACAGGCAGGGCCAGGTCATGCAGGAACAACACTGACACACCATGAGCTAAACATCCCTGTGCGGGTTGATTAATGGCTATCTTCCAGGGGCTGTGGTCCTTGTTTTATTATTCCTTTTTCAATATTTTTACTAAAATGTGTCTAGAAACAAAAGGTATTCTATCAAATCTCATGTCACAAAACAAATAATGTATTGCATGACATAACCAGGATTTTTAAAGCTTAAAATGGACTAACATCAACAGAACCAAATATATCTTCCAGTGGTTTTCGGAAATCCAATCTCTTTAGCTTCTTCTCTTATCCCTGAATGTATTGTTCTAGTCCTTCTGTCAGTCCCCCAAATGCCCCAGACCTTTTCATGCCACACTCCTGCAACGGTTGTTCTGCTTACCCGCTTCTCCTTCTTCACTTGGTTAGCTTTCATTTGTGCTCCAACCTTTTTTCTCTTTTTTGAGACAGAGTCTCACTCTGTCACCCAGGCTGGAGTAGAGTGGTGCGATCTCAGCTCACTGAAAGCTCTACCTCCTGGGTTCAAGCCATTCTCCTGCCTCAGCCTCCTGAGTAGCTGGGACTACGGGTGCCTGCCACCACGCCCAGCTATTTTTTTGTATTTTTTGTAAAGACGGGGTTTCACCATGTTAGCCAGGTTGGTCTCAATCTCCTGACCTGGTGATTGCCCCGTCTTGGTCTTCCAAAGTGCTGGGATTTACAGGCGTGAGCCACCGCACCCAGCCTGTGCTCCAACCTTTAACACAGGTACCAAATTCTCCAGGGCGCTTCTCTGACCCCCGCCACACCCTCCTCCACTGCAAGTGAGGGGTAAGAGCCTTTCCTCCGTGTTTGACGAGCATCTTGCGTGCATTTTTATCACATCCCTACCACACTGTATGGATGATTTCTGTTTATGCATGTCTTTCCTACTGGACTGAACTTAAGCCCAAAAACTGCATCTTAGTCCAGAAACATATTTTCGAAACAACATTTAGTAGAGTGCTGAATATTTAGTAGGTACTCAAAGTTTACTGAACTTTATTATCCACTAATAAGTATAATATGAAAAACATCTGATTTCACAGCTGTCTGTGAAGTGGGGATGAGTAAAACACGGGATTTGGGCTGATCCTAGCTCAAGTCCCAATGGAAGTGCAAAACATAGACTGTGCATAATGTGTTGTGCCCAATTTTGAAGTCAGGTTTTGAATGATGTGTAACTCTGCAGAAGAGGGTATTGAGAACAGGGATGGGTTTGGAAACAATGTCATCTAAGGAACTGCTAATAGAACTAAATGAGCCCCTAGTGGGGGAAAACTGTGTCTTCTTCAACTTGTATCCCTAGTAAATGGCATCATACACAAAATAGGTGCTCAACTTAGGTTTCTCGAATGTGTTACATGAAGATGTAGGAGTTTGGTCTGATGTGACTGAGCAGGGTTATAGGAAGCTGTCCTCTCCACCAGCCGTATTCAAGCAGAGGCTGAGACCAACATGAGGCTCTGTAGGCTCTGTGGGTGAAGACTCTGCAGCATGCCGGAGGTTAAACAAGTGACTTCTGAGGTCCCATCCAGCAAGCTGTAGGACTTGAGTCTATACTGGAATATATGCAAGAGCAGAGGTGTTTGCCCAACAAATCCTAGAACATCCTTCCTGCAGACAAGTGTCAGCTTTGTTAATCAGCTGCCCACTGAGTGCTTCCAACTCCATGGGTTGGATACTTGAAAACAAAAGAAAGTCACAGTTGCATTTTTTAACCTGATTTTTAAAATCTTCCTATAAAACCGGTTCTTTAATTACTCCCATGGTCCCTTTGCTCCCATTCTCTCATCATCATCATCATCATCATCATCATCATCATCATCAACTGTTTTATGTGAATCCAAAAACTGAGGGTCGATGTCCTAGTTTGTCATGAATGCAGGCTCAACTGAACTAAAGAGGCAGTTATGGACTCAATCACTGTTGAGGCTGGTTAGCCCAGGACTGGGGTTCCACCTCTTTCAGGGTCCCTTCTCAGATAGCAGAGTCTTAGGAGGTGCTTGCAGTGTCCTCCCTCCCCGCCTCCCCAAGCACTGTCACAGCAGCCACCTCTCCTACGCTAGCTATGTTACTGCAATGCAACTGTTGCTTGCACATCTGTCTCCCCACTAGCTGGAGGCTCCTTAGAAGCTGGAACTGTGCCTTATTCACCTCGTATCTCTACATAGGTCACCCAAGGACCAATACAGCCTGGGAATGAGTGTGCACTCTGGTGTCAGACAGACCTGAATTCGCGTTTAGACTCTGCCACTACCACGTTGGGTAGCCCCGAAGGAATCAGTCTTTCTGAGCCGTTTTTCTAAACTGTGAAATGAACACAAAAGTAATAACCTTGCCGTAGGATTGCTGTAAGAATTAAATGAGATTTGTGTGACTTTTGTGAATGAAGAGCTCCTTAAACGTTTGTTTAAAATAATGGGCACAAGGAATTTCAGATGAATGTATGTTTATCATGATTTAGTACCATCCATTTATTATTTTTTAAATATTGATTAAGAGCTACCATAGGCAAGGCACTGTGCTATGCTTGGGCAGGTAACAAATACGTTTAAGAAAATAACCTCTTTGTCCAGGAATTCATCATCTAGTAACGAGATAGATAATAACATACATAGGTACCTATAAAGCGAGACAATCACTTAAATGTGGACTAAAGAATACAAGGGTCCTAGAAATTAGCAGTGAGAGCAAATACTTCTGCCTGGAGTGGTCAGGGAAGGAGACGGTACATGATCTGGACTCTGAGTAACAGAGAGAACTCTGATTGGTAGAAGGAAGAATTGCAAGCATTCTAGGCAGAGGGGACACCACAATAGAGGCACAAATACAAAACCATGTATGACGTGGAGACTAGGGTCAGAATGCAAAATAGAATTTCTAAACTTTAAACCATTTTTGCCTATTGAAAGCCATCATTTCTTCTATGTTCTCCTGAGAACCTAAAGGATATGTCGGCATTCTCTGTTTTGTCATCTGTATTCCCCAAACAATCACATTTTATCTATCATCTTAAAGTGCAAAGTTATATTGTCAGTTATGGAATTGCCACAATACTAGTGCTGGTAAAAATGGCCTGAACTAAGAGTGTCAATGAAGAAATAGACAAAAAAGAACTCTACAGTTTATAAAGACTAATCAGAGGTAAGGAGCGAAGGAGATAAATAAAGGGTACTTGGAGCCCCATGCCTCCTATGTGAGGGGACGAATGGGGATGGCATTAAATAAATAGGGATGGATGTCAAAAGAAAGGGTTCCCCAGGAGACAGCGGTAGCAGAAAGTTGATGAGTTTGGTTTCAGACTTGCTAATTCTATCATCGCCTACCCTCAAGAAAATTAACCCAAGTCGCCTACCCTCAAGAGTGAGCAGTCTACTCCTGGCACATTAAGGAGAGTTATTTTATTGTACTGTATTTGGGATATCCCAGAATTGAGCCACATCCAGAGGAAAGAAATGCTTCTGCCCAAATGCTCTGAGGCCTTAAATCCCTCGGAGCATTAAAAGGGACTGGATTTCATGGCATCAGATGGAAATGTCTCTCAGATCAAGTGCTGGTCACAAGGATACAAAAGTTGGATCAAGAGGCTATACGTATGGATGTATATATAACCCACATATTTTTTGCATACTTCCAAATTGCATTGTTTATGCAGCTGTTCACAAACTCAGCGTCTCTGTTTATTTTTGTCCTCAGAGGAAAAAGAGAAGAGAGTTCTGCCTATTAGGCACAGCAAGATCAAAGAGCCCCCTAACCAGGCTGAGAGAGTGCTCCATTCAAGCCTTGCATCTGAGCAAAGATCAAAACAAGACTGATGCCCTCGGAATGGCTCCTCCACCAGGAAGCTTGCGAGGGCACCTGTCGGAATCCTCCATTCACTGCTCACACCAAATGGACAGGCTTTGTGTCTTCCTGGGAATGAAACATGAAATAACAGCAAGGCCCTCAGAAGAGAAAAGCATTTCCCACCAGGCTTATTGAAACAACATTACTCTCGCCGAACAGGTAACGTCATTGCTGTTTTATGAACCAAGTGGGAGGCAGGGAAAAGCCTGGAAAGGTCAACTGACAAACTAAAGGTTATCCAGCAATTTGAAAGCGGACTTAGGAAGTGGGCAGATGGCAGACACTTGCTTTCTCTCTTGGGCAAATGGGAAAAAACTGACGCCCCTGTGTTTTCTTTCTCCATCTCTGCTGTGTGTCACCCTCTTAATTGGTTCTAATCACCCGAAGCAAGGTGAAAAGTGTCACATGGAGTGACACTGATTCCCACCATCATTTTGGTTGGCGCATGAGGCAGGCATGTCCTTGTAACCTGTGAATGGTGCACTGTTCACCCCATCAGCCTGTGGCCTCCCTCACTGCCCTCTCCAAGCTGACTGGGGTTTACTTCAGGACGTGGCAACGTCATTCAGAACCGTGACCAAAATGGCTGCGCAGCAACGTGTGTACGTATGGGTCTCCACAGTGCTCCTTGTTGAAAATTTCAGGGCAACATAGATACTGGATTATTTTTCATGGAATCTTCGATAGAATCATTCATTAGAGTGGGTTTCCAGTGCAGGACTCCAAACCCTTGTTCTGGTGGTGTCTTTATACCTATGGACCTTTCTGTGCCTTTCAGAAAAGTACTAGTTAGTCTGGGCAACATAGCAAGACCCTGTCTCTGAGATAAATTTTAAAAAATAGCTAGGCATGGCAGCACACATCTATAGTCCTATCTATTCAGGAGGCTAAGGCAGGAGGATCACTTGAGCCCAGGAGTTCAAAACTGTAGTAAGCTATGATCATACCACTGTACTCCAGCCTGGGCAACAGAATGAGATCCTGTCTCTAAAAAGTATTTTTTAAATGTAATTTGCCATGTGATCCAAACTCCAACTGTAATGAAAGCAACCAACAATTATCTCAGCTGGAAGCAGGGTGAGGGCAAAGTTACTGTTTTCCCATCCAGGCACTAGCAATTCCACACAAAATCTATAGTAGGAAATGCCAGCCAGCGGTATGGCAAACATGAAATGGACAGTCATGTGGGGAAGCAGGGCACCACCACCTCTAGCTGGGGAAACATTCCCAGAATGCCGAGTGGGGACTGTGGCCCACAGCATGTTGGGAAGTGGTGGTGCAAGAGTAAAGGCTGCCTCTCCTGAAGGCTGAGAACCCAGTAGCAGCCTCCTGGAGGAACTAGGAATAACATCCAGAGACATCTGGATTTCACACAAGCCTTTAAATATGATCCAGTGCAAGGCCATCTCACTCCCATGATAAAAATGAAGTTTGCAACACCGCCCTAATATATCCACTTCAATGTCTCCCACCACCTATTTTGTAAGCAAGAAGGAGTGGAATAGATTCTAAGTAAATGACTGACAGTGACCACCTGACTGGGAAACACAAAGAGGCTGGAAAAACCCATTTGAGCTGGGAGCTCTGTAAAGCAGCAAAGCTGCAGGTGAGGCCATTGCAACACAAGGACAGCTGCGCCTTCTTTCAAAGACACCATTAGCATTCCACCTGGTCTTATTACATGCCTACTTCTCCAAATATGCATTTGCATATAGAGTTGATTTGCAAATACCAATCTCCTCCTCTGAATACTTTCTTCACTGTGTGCTGTTTGGCTCCTCACTTGGCCTGAATCACTTCCTTCCTGGGCTGTCTTACGTTCTGATAGACTTTAAGCTCCTTGAGGACAAGGACTCTTGGGGTTTTTGTTGTTGTCTGTTTGGTTTGGATCTCCCTCTGTGTCTGCAATGGCACCTTCCATAGTTTAAGCATTCAATTAGCAGTCGTTGACTGAGTGATTAATTCACTGATTCCTCCTTTAGAGGATCTGCTGGGAACCTGAGACAAAGGGAGTTAACCAACCAGTTAATCCTCTGACCACTGAAGTCTCCCCAGTATTTACAAAACAGTGAATTGATTGCTTTAATTTCTGAAACATTAAATTTCATTAACAGTGTTTTCATGAATAGCTCATTTTTCTCTTTATAAAATCCTATAAATGAAAGAGCACCATTATTAGCCCATTATTAGCCCTCTGACCACTTTTCAGTCTTTATCCCATCAGATCCTTCAGCTGCCTTTAACACAGCTGATCACTTGTTCCTCTGGAAATTCTCTTCTTGACTCTCTTTCCTAATATGTCTTTATCTCTCTGGGTAGGCTTTTGCTTAGACACCTAATTCTCTCCTGCCCATTACATGCTGGGAGTCCCTCTGCTCCATCCTTGACCCACTCCTGCCACCCCCCGGGTCATCTCTAGACTGGATGATGGCAGGAGCCTCCCAACAGGCTCTCCTGCCTTCAGTCTTAATCCCGGTCAAAGTCATCCTCCACAATGATTCTCTCCAAACCCAAATCCAATTATGTTATTCTCTTGCTTAAACCCATTCAGTGATTCCCCAGAGCCTACAGAATAAAATCTCCATGGCACAAGCCTTCTTGAGTATAGAATGTACACGTTTCATTCTATTAATATTGGCCTACCCTTAGTTCCCAGACACATACTATCTGTTTCCAACCACTTTATCTTTGGCCACATTTTCCCCTCTTCTCAGAATGTCCAAAGCCTCACTCCGGAAGTCTCTTCCCCTGGTTAACTCTCACTCATCCTTAAGATTCAGCTTAGGTCTTCTCCTCCAGAAGATCTTTCCCAGCCTCCCCCACAGACTGGGCTAAATCCCACTTTCTTCGTGCTCCCATGGTGCCTCCTTGCTTACGACCTTCTTCACAGCACTGCCCAGGGTATCTAAATTGACTCTAATATGTTTGTATCCCTTTACTACTCAGTAACTCTTTGAGAGGATAATGCATCATTATAGCTGCTCCCTCAACCTGGCAAAAAGTAGGCACTCGATGAATGTTTTCAGAGCTGACTTAAACTTCTACTTCTCCTCTCCCAAATGAAGGTGCTCACTAGATGAGCAGTCATAAGTACCCTTTGGCTCTAAAGGTCTATGGTTCTAATCAAAGACCAAGTCTCAGCTGGACATGGTGATGCAAACCTGGAATCCTGAGGCAGGAGGTGGGACTTGAGGCCAGAGGCAGGGCTCAGACACCACAGGTGGAAGTTGGACACCAGACCAAATTGAGGACTAGCTAAAACAGGTCTGGGGTGGGAGGCACCTTCCCAGAAGACATGCCCACTAGTGTGCTGGTCAGTTTACCATTGCCATGGCAGCACCCAGAAGTTACCACCCCTTTCCATGGCAATGACCCAATGACCTATAAGTTACCACCCTTTTCCTAGAAATTTCTGCATAAATCACCCTAAATTGGCGTATAATTAAAAGGGGGTATAAGTGACTGTAGAACTGCCTCTGAGCTGCTATTCTGGGCACACTGCTTGTGGGGTAGCCTTGCTCTGCAAGGAGCAGTACCTCTGCTGCTGCTGTACCCTGCCACTTCAATAAAAGGTGCTGTCTAACACCACCAGCTCACCCTTGAATTCTTTTCTGGGCAAAGCCAAGAACCCACCCAGACTAAGCCCCAGTTCTGGGACTCACCTGTCCTGCATCAATCCTGGCTGCTGGAGAGGCTGAGGCAGGAGGATTGCTTGGGCCACAGAGTTCAAGACCAGCCTGGATAACACAGTGAGATCTCATCTTGTTTAAAAAGAGAGAGAGAGAGAGAGACAGAGAGGCAGACAGAGAGAGAAGGTCTCTAGATTCAAGAGAAGCAGAAAGTAGCAGCCAACCTAAAGTGAAACTTGCTCTGTTGACACTCTGGACAACTTGACATCCCACTTTGCCTCTCTGGTCAATATGAAGGTCTTCCCATAAGAACAGCAATCCAAATAGGAAGCTGACTAATTAACTGCACTCCCAGAGAGTCTACAATACCAAAGCTCTATATATTATGAATTCAATATTCCACTGACAGGCTAATCCATTGGGCTGATCTGAGCTGACCCAGGGGACCATCATATAGGTAGTCTGTCATGATGTTCCTTGAACATTGAGAAAAGTGTTTATGCTCTTTCCCTTGCTGAAAATATCCCTAGGTTGAACTGCCATTCCAGAATGGTGCTCACGGAGGTAAAGAGTACAGCATGACTTTCTCTGAGCAACTGTATTATAAAGGAACAAAACACAGTTATCTCCAGGCTTCTGAGGTCAAGCAAACTCACAGCCACACAGATCCCTTCTCTCATTGCCCTGCTTAGCTAGTTGGTTCTCCTAAGGTTCTATTAAGCCAACTATTGGAACTAAATCAAACTCAGCTTTTACTAACAATGCTGAACTGTGTTCTATACAGAGTGAGCTAACACATTTCCTGACCTCCCATGCAGAATGTTGATAAACCTAGCTAACAAAATGATGGATGAACCCAAATCAAAAATACCCAAACACGGGGTTCTAAATTTCCAATGGGAACAGCAATAAGATTATTTTTAGTTCACCTGTTGCAACTATTCCAATGCATTGCCATGAACTGTGAATGTTTAAACTCTCAGTTAGAATTACTTCAGCAAATATTTATTGAGCATGTGCTTGGAATAGGCAAATGTTCATACATAATCATATCTGGTGTTTTCCTAAGTGTCTTATTTGATATTTAAGAATCTTCAGGCACTTCACCAGTGAGCATAATCTCTCTGTCCAAAAAGAGAAACAGAGTTCAAAAGCAGCGAAACAACTCATCCATGCCACTCCAGGGGCACATTACAAAACTAGAAGTAAACCCAGCCTAATTGAGTGAGCCTCTTTTCCTGGTAAAACGCAAAGCCCTACCTAATTTCATCAAGAGACATGGGTCATACTCTGACCCTCCAAGGCAGCAATGATGAAGAGAAGAAAACAAAACAGCTATAAATGTATGGAGCAACAGTAAGTCCAAAACCACGTAACTACAAAAACACCCAAGTCACCATCACAGTCTGCATCATGCTTCCATTATACAAGTATTAGGTTGAGTTTACACAGGTTCATTTTAAAAACACAACTTCTAAAGATGTAGTTGAGATCATGTTATCGTTAATAGCCGCCTACTACATCTTATACAATGACATTCACAGCACTAGATATCTAAAGATTGGTGATAAAAACAATTACCCTGAAGGTCATGAGATCCTCAACCATCAGAAAATGTTCAGCTGTATTCAACATAGTGTTCAGGAAAAGAACTCATTTTAGAAATGTGCTGTCTCTGCTAGATCACCCTCTCGGCCTTCCTTTCATCCTGCAGGTCTCAACTTAGAGCCTGCCCTCCCCTCGCCAACTGCTCGGCCAAGTCTCAGTCTCAGGTGTCCCTCAGCACACCCAACTTCCCCACCATGGAATTGGTCATATGATTCTGGTAACTGCGTATTTACTCATCTGTGTCTTCTACAAGAACAAGGGCAGGGGCTCTGACGCTCACATCACCATTATCTGTGCAGTCCTCGCATAGCGCCTGGTAGGTAAATGCTCCACAAAATTTTTTTAATGAACTCTAGTTGAAATGGTAAGTGCTGTTAGCTTTCCTTTGTTTTAATCAGAAAGTTCAGTGTGGATCACTGCATCATTTAAGGGTTAAATTTAATTCATGAAAGCTTTTAAGGTAGATACTAAGTATTTGATAAATTTCTTTAGAATCCAATTTTTTATAAAAATAATCATAGCCACCTATACAATTTCCTGTGCACAAAAAGAGGCAAGTGAGTTCATGAATAATTTTATTTCAAATGAGTCAGCACTGTTAAATGATACTCTAAACATTCTTAGGGCATTTTCCAATATCTGCTAGCACAAGCCAGGTTCTTTCATGAAAAGATGCTTACTACTAGTTATATGCATTAGATAACTTAATTACTTCAGTTTCTTAGCACTTTTCATCCCTGAATTTTTTTTTTCTTTTTTGAGACAGGGTCTCTGTCACCCAAGCTGAGTGCAACGGCATGAACACAGCTTACTGCAGCCTGGAACTCCCAGGCTCAAGAGCTCCTCCCCACTTAGCCTCCCAAGGAGCTGGGACTGCAGGCACATACCACCACACCTGGCTAACTTTTGATTTTTTGTAGAGATGATGTCTTACTATGTTGCCCAGGCTGGTCTTGAATTCCCAGGCTCAAGCAATCCTCCTGCTTCAGCCTCCCAAAGTGTTGGGATTACAGGTGTGAGCCACCATGCCCAGCCTTGTAAGTTTCTAATGGTTTTCTAATTATTATCATCAGCTTTATGGGACACTAAGGTGACAAGAACTACTCTGCCTGTACTTTACGGGAGTTCACTTGTGTGTGAGAATAGACAGGATGTAAAATCCATGAGCTGGTAACTCCGCCAGCCTTTCTTCTGGGGCATCTTGGGGCAAAGAGTTCGGGGGCTCTAGGAGACACAGTCATTGTCTACAGCTGCAAGTTCAAATCCCACGTCCTGTAGCTCTCAGTGTCCTCATCAAATTCCAGCATATTCTATTACTCCAATTCCTTTTTCATGTTTAAACTGTTGTGAAGAGTTGCTATGCACTGTTTAACAGCTGCCACCTCACCCCATCCCCCCACCCACCACATGGGTTACACTTTAGTCGTGTAGATTAACTTGAAATGAACCATTATCCCTCATGATGAAGTACAGACAATATGAACTTAGAGAATTTTTTTTAAAAAGTAGACTGTTTAGTACCTACAAATAAATCCTTTAAGAATTCCCAAGCTGGAAGAGATCACTGCAGAAAATATCGTCTACCAGCTACGTGTGACAAACTGCATATTATAAATACTTAGACAAAAATGAAAAGGTGAGTAGGGGAGGAGTGGCAATATCTGAAAACCCCAGGTGTGGGGCCAGGGCGATCCCTAAATAGGAGAAAGTTCAACTGTGAGGAGAAAGCAAGGAGACGTCAAGTAAGAGAAAACATATTACCTACAGGAAGAAAGTGCTGTAAAGAAACACGAGGCAGTTTAGTAAGGTTCAAAACCATACTATTTTGACCACCTACTAAATGCAAAAATATATGCTGGTGTGAGGAGCCCCAAGATGAAGGAACAATCTTTGGTGGAAGGAAGCTCAGAGCCCCATGAGAGAGACAGTCAATCTCATGCCTTAAATAAGCCAGTGCTACCGGAGCACACAGACAGAGGGCGGCTGATGGATGAATCTGGTGGTTTTTATTACACCCCTAGCTTCTTGCAGCTTGTGTTTCCTGGCTTTCCGCTGTGGAAACACACAGAAACATCTAGGATTCTATATTATTCAGAGGTGAAATCTTTTGTCCATATGAGATTCAGGAGACTGAGCTCATTCAATCTCTATAGCAAACCCTGAGCACGGGTGTTATTGTACCCATTTCACCATCAGCAGCCTGCCCAGGTCACCCAGTGAGAGGCAGAACTGGAAGCTGAATCCACACCGTCAGGCTCCAAGTCCTGCTGCCTTCCTAGTACTTTCCTGACACAGATTTCACGCGTGCAGAGATTCTCTTCAAGGAGAATCAGTCAAAACCCACCCCTAGGCAAATGCAGAGCTGACTAGCACTGAGGGATTAGAGGAGTGAATTTCTTCCATGCTGAACCATGGCTATTTCAGGATGGGTGCATAGAGAGAGGGCTGAATGTGGCACTGGAGGGGTGTGACCGGGAGGGCCGGAGGAGATTCCAAGAACATGAAAAGCCTCACACCCAACCCTAAATGCATGGAGCTCACTGCCCACTAACCCAATCTAATCCAAACGACCTCGTTAAAATCACTCTTGCAAAGCTGCCGCTTCCTTCAGACGGAAAGCCTCAGGACAGTCTGTGGACAAGCTGTCAGAGAGGCCTGTGCCATTATTTGTTGACACAACAGCAGGATCCTTCAAGGGTAGTGCTGGTCCTCGAACATCACTGGCGACAGCCCAGTTGTAAGACAATGGAAATATTGTCGATCCCAGAAACCAGCCTATGGGAACTAAATAGACTCTCTAGGCTCGGCACAGTCAACAGGGTGGAGAAAAGCATTTTAAAAATCAAATCCCAAACTGTCGTTATGGATTTGATTAGTGACTTTGCTTTTTAAATTATATAAAATGAATTAAGATGCATAGAAGCAAAAAATACACTCTTATAAAAAGCAACTTGTGGCTTCTAATTTAGAAATGGCACTACAGATTCATACAGCTATTTTAGAGTCATTATATTTCAAAGGCATTGCAAGCCTCGGAGTGATCTTGGTTGAGCAATTTAATTACTCTGGGCTTTGGTTTTCTTTCCAGTCAAAAAACAAAAATGCTGAGTGGACTATAGCTTCCTGCCTGTCCTGAACCTCAGTGCCTTTGCACAGCTCTGTGGATTATTTCAAAAGGTTTCTAAGGTCTTTTGAAGCTAAAAAATGTTAGAAATAAACATTTCTTTTCCAGTCTGCAAATAAATGTGAGCAGGGCAGAGGCCATTTTACCCATATAATGCAATTCTTTTGTTGCTGTGGATGAAAAAGCTTTTTTAATGTTTAATTTAGAGAAGTACTTCACATTCTAACTAAAATTGTTTAATATTTTAAAATTCATTTTATTAAAATATTTATAAAACATATACTGTTAAATTGGGAAGACTTATTTTCTAGCGGTTTTACAATAAATGCCTTGATTTGGTTTAGAAATTAAAATAAATCGTTGTTCAACTCTGGGGAAAAAATTAACAACAACAAAAAAGCCACTAAAAATAAACCCACTTAATAGGTAGGTAGCATGTGTCCCAAAATAAAAACTACATCTGTTTGTTCAAGGCACAGATATTACAATTTTCATTAAACTGTAGAACTACTTTTCTCATAGAAAAACTATTTCACTTAAATGAGTCCTCCTGATCATTAGTTTTCTAAAAAGGAATTTAACAGGCATGTTCAAAGCAGCAAAAACCACCATAACGCCCATCAACAGAACAGATAAACAGTGTGGTTTATGCACACACTGGACACTCTATCAACGAAAATGAGTGAACCATAGCTACACACACCAGCAGATCGGAATCTGGGAAATGCAATGCTGTGTGAAAAAGCAAATCACAGAAAGTACAGTGTGATTCCATCTATACAGAATTTAAGAATGAGCAAAGCTCAATAATATATGATTTAGGGATAATACATGGCAAAACTACAGAGAAAAGCTGAGAACTGAGATACTGGTGACCTCTAATGGGGGAGAGATGTGGACAGCATCGGGGAGGGGAACCCAGGCAACCCAGAAGAAATGGTCTTTTTCTTTTGTTTAAATTTATTTCTTAAATTTTTATAGAGATGAGATCTAACTATGTTGCCCAGGCTGGTCTCAATCCTGGCTGCAAGCAATCCTCCCGCCTCAGCCTCCCAAAGTATTGAAATTATAGGCACAAGCCACCCTGCCTGGCTGAAATCTTACTCTTCAACTGGGTGGTGGGTAGACACAAATGTTCATTGTATTACTATTCTTTTTATTATACACATATTTTATAAACATTTTCCTTACTTAATATTTAATTTTTAAAAATATTAACATTAAGATAAAATTAATTTAAATCATAGCCATTCTGGAATAGTTTAAGGTTGTGGATAAAATATTGAACTGTGTCCCTGTCATTAACTTACTTTGCAAATTTGGACACTAATACATTCCCTAGAACTTCAGCTATGTAAAAACGTTACTGCTCCAGGAAAAAAAGAAAAAAAAGGATGTTCTAATCATTCTAGGGATAATTTTAATGGCCTACAAAGAAAGAACTAGGTAAGGAAAATCAAATCAATAATAATGGAAAGAAAATCAGAAAATATTTAAATTAAATATTAAATATTTAATATTTTTAGAAAGCATTACTGAGGCTCTATCTACTCTGTATCCAGCACCATACTTTTCAAAATAAGAAATTATTGAGTCTAAGCCACATTAGACAACAGAGTTCCCGAAGTGTGGTCAGGACTGGATTGGTCTTCGGTTCCTCCACTCTTTTTGTTGTTGTTGTTTGTAGATACAGGGTTTTCCTCTGTTGCCCAGGCTGGAATGCAGTGATGCAATCATAGCTCACTGCAGCCTTCAACTCCTGGGCTCAAGCAATCCTCTGGTCTCAGCTATTTTGTTTTTTTAAATTTTTATTTTCAGTAGAGACAAGAGCTCTCCATGTTGCCCAGGCTGATCTCAAATTCCTGGGTTCAAATGATCCTCCTGTCTTGGCCTCTCAAAGTCCTAGGATTACATGCATGAACCACCATATCTAGCCTTCTGTTTCTTTACCTGTCAAATGAGAAGAATAATAGTATCTCCTCATATGACTGTGGTATAATTAAATAAGTTATCTGGGTGCAGTGACTCACACCTGTAATCTCAGCACTTTGGGAGGCTGAGGCAAGTGGATTGCTTGAGGCCAGGAGTTCAAGACCAGCCTGGGCAACATGACAAGACCCTGTCTCTACTAAAATACAAAAAATTAGCTGGACATGGTGGCACGTGTCTGTAATCCCAGCTACTCAGGAGGCTGAGGCACAAGAATTGCTTGAACCCGGGAAGCACAGGCTGCAGTGGGCCAAGATCATGCCACTGCATTCCAGACTGGGCAATACAGCGAGACTCTGTCTCAAAAAATAAGAAGCAACAAAAAAAATGTTAATTCATATAAGGCATTTAGAGCAGTTCCTGGCATATAGTATTATACCAGTGTTTCCTGTTATGTGTGTGTATTGTTGTTGTTATTGTTTTTTCAACATCATTTGTGATTTGGAGTAAGAAAATCAGGTGTCACCTGTACCACACATACCCTTATTGGAGGTGGAATTTTACCTACCAACATCAGTCACCTCCTCTGACATTAGTCGACCCTGCACTTGTGCACACTCCTCTCCATTTTATGGTAAGGGCCAGATCTCAAGGGTTCTTCAGCCTATTGGCTGGTAAGCCTGACAGTGCACAGGAAGTTGCAGCAAATCAGGTTAATTTCACATCTCTCACTCCCCAGTGGGTTTCATTAGCTCAAAGGCTACCTTGGAGACACAAAGCCTCACCCTGACCCAAGGGCCTCCATGTAAATAAAAGAGCAACTAGAGAGTCGGGCTTCGTCCTTCCTGAGAGGTCTGGCAGCTCCTGGCCCTGAAGAGTTGAAAATTCCAAAGGCACATAGTCTCGTGCACTTCCCCAGCAGAGTGGACCACGCTGATTAAGTGCTCCATCTAGCTATGCAAGCCCTTCAGAACAGAGCTGTGGCGATGTGATTGTGTAACTTCTATTACCATTACTATTACTTCTAGGGATGGGCAACAAGTTAAAGTCAATTAAGAAGCGCATAAACTGTCACCCAAATCTCAAACTGAAAAATGCCAGTGATGCTGACACGCCCAGCCTCTCCTCAGGGGCCATCCTCGTATTCCCCCTGGGAAAACCGGTCGGGGCTGCAGCAGCAAAGAGAAAGTCCCAAAAACACTTTATTGAATTCTACGACTTTACTATAAATATTTTTGACCCGTCTCTCAGTGCAGAAAATCCTGCGTTACTTCCAGAAAGGTCTGGAAATTTATCCTTAGAGCCCAGAGCCTGATCTCACTTTAAGAGAGTCCTTGCAAAATTCCCCACTAAACTCCCACTGTCGGGTCTTTCTCATGTCACAGGATGACAACAGAACCCTGGATCAAAGGAGGTATTTTTGTGCCCTGGAATGACATCATAGTTTGTGGATCAGTAAAAACCTTATTTCATAAGTGAGGAGCTTTGCTTCCAACAGTCTAGTTGAAGGGTTGGCAAACCTTTCTTGTAAAGGGTTGACGAGTCAATATTTTAGGCTTTATGGGCCATGCTGTGTCTGTCACAACCTCTCCCTCTGCTGTGACAGCATGAAAGCTGTCACAGACAACACGCAGACTGGTGCATGTGCTGTGTTCCAATAACATTTTTATGTACGGACACCGATCTCTGAATTTCACTTAATTTTCACAGGTCACAAAACGTTTTGCTTTTGATTTCTTTTCCTCCGTTTACAAATGTGAAAACCATCCTTAGCTTGTGGCAGTGGAACAATTTGTAGTGGGCCAGATTTGACCAATCCCTGGTCTAGCTTTCTCTGGGAACACCGTAATACATGTAATTCCCTGGAGAATGCAGGGAATTCCTCTCCAAAAGCAGCAAATTAATACTCCTTCATCAATCACTGCTCCTCAACATACTGGGGAGGTAGGATGTGTTTTACCAACAGCAGAAACTGAGGTATTGAAATATCACAGAATGAGGCAGTGGAGGGCTCTGGAAGAAAGGTGTTCGACAGGAGTTCTACTTTAAACCCTGCTTCCACGCTGCCTGTACGTCAAGTACACACAATTTCCTGTGTGCCACTGCATGAATACCATTATTGTATGATAATACAATCGTCATGATCTTTTGTGACCCAGGATGATGAAATTTTTGAATGCACCATTAATACATATGATGGTTGGGCTACCTGTGTGGCTGGGCAGGCCATTGCCCAATCAGAAGTCATTGACTGCTGTCAGTTACGAGGAACGCCTCTCAAAACAAGCACGTACTCACAGGGCCATTTCCAAATGAAATCTTCCATTCTCATTTTTCAATTTGTTTTTCTCCTGGAGACAACAAATGCTGAGCAAGCATTTGGATCCCTGTTTCAGTGAACTAACTTGTTTCCCTACCCCTCACTCTCCCTTCCCCATTGGCCAACATTCCTTTTCCACTCCCACCCCATTCCTGCCTACTCCCCTCCTACTGGAACACAAACACATGCATTTTGTTTTTCTGAATCCATAGGCTGAACAGAACATTCTCAACAAGATGCCAACGATCCATGTCTCTGACTGAGTCCTATTTCAGCAATTCGGAAAACTCAGACTCTACGGTTCTGAGGACCCTAGGGGACAAAGTCAGCCTTCTCACTCTTCATAAATACATGCCACTCGGTCTCAGTGGTGATGACACATCCACCTGTCTTATCCCACCTGGCCCCCACCCACCACAGAACCTGGATGAGGCCACTAGAGATTGCCTGTCGGAATCATCATTATAAATGGCTGGACAGAGGCACCACCCTGTTCATTGGCGATGCCTTTGCACCATAGAAGGTGAGAACTCCTCATCAAGAGAATTCTTCTCATACTGTGGGGGGGATTCATCAATTAAAGTATTTCACCAGCAGATACTAAACTTCATAAAACACCAGTGATCAGCTGAGAAACACAATTCTAAAAAAATCCATGTGGAACTCTTCCTCAGGCAGTTCCTCCACATGACAGCCATCCATCACCACCACTTAGAAAACATTCAGAAGCTAGCCCTACCAGGAATTTAAAAGCTGTCACACAGGCACTTCATTTGGAACTCACTCTGAATCACAGACCCAATAATATACTAGGAAAGTGATTCGTTGTCAAACTGCCACCTTTTTCCATGCTACCTAATTGGAAAAGAACATCTCAATGGAGTTATTTTCCTCTTTCAGTGCTCGGAAATAAGAAAAAAAGAATAGTTTCATTTTCTTCCAAAAGAAAAGTTATCCCTAACTCTACTCTTGAAAGAAGAAAAGAAATCAAACCTGTTGAGAAATTCTGCCTCTATTCTAGGACAGTTCTCAAGAATCTTACAGCTGCGTGATGAAACATTTCCTAGGGGCAATTAACCCTAGGCAACTCTTGTAAAAAAAAAATAAAGTCACAAAGGACATCTTGTGATGTTGTGGTGTTTACCTGTTTGTGCCACTCATTCATGAATTTATAAAATTCTGAATTCATATTACAAAACAGAAAGGTGGGAGGAATGAAACATACCTAATTCATGAAGACTTGAACTCAAACAACTCACAGACCACCCAGGTTGCAAGGGGCCTTAGAAGCAGCTGGAGTCGCTGTAACTCCGAAAAATGCCCTGGAGTAAAGTGGAGTTTTTTAAGATTTTAGTTTTTCTTAAGTTTAATTTACCAATAATGGTAATCTTTCCCTAAAGGGTTGTGCTTCAGTGATGAGGTTATTGTTGTAAGATAATTATTTTTAATAGAAGCTATCAATTACTAAGCACTTTGTTGCCACAAACTAGGAGTTTTATATACATTATCTCATTTACTAGGAGTTTTATATACATTATCTCATTTAACCTTCACAACTAACCCTATCATGTGATTATTATTGTCTTCATTTTACAGATGAGGAAATTAAGCGTCATAGAAGTAACTTACCTGAGGTCACACGGCCAATAAAATACTAAGAGCTTTATACACATTATCTCATTAACCTCCACAACTAACACCATTACGTGATTATTATTATCTTCATTTTACAGATGAGGAAACCGAGTGTCATAGAAGTTAAGTAATTTACCTAAGGTCACACAGGCAATAAAACCCAGGACCGTCTGACTCAAAACCCCAACAGTAGGATCAGTCCACTAAATGGTTTCATACATTTGAGTCATGGGGTGCAAATTACGTCAATCCCATCTTTAAGCTGTTAGCTACATTATAGTGATTACCAAAGTTGACTTTTCATTGTAATCATACAGAAAGCTTTTTAAAAATAGAGATTCCCAGAATCCACCCTAGCTCAGCCAGATACAATGTGAAAAAATAATCTCATTCTTTTAAGTGATGCCAGTCAACAGCCAGACATGTTTTCTCACTGAACCTAATGAGTATTCCATGAAAAATATCCCAAGTGTTAACTCTGAAGGCATTTGGTTGGCTTTAATTGTTCAGCACTTTCTCTCTAGTTGATAATGAATGAATGAGAAGGAATTCCACCCTTGATTCCCCTAGGAAAGCTTTATTCAAAGAATGACAGCTGATGGAAGCACCGTGACCCAGAGTGGTAGCGAATGCTACACAGATACGGACGCAGACCCCAGGGCAGTAAGGTGAGCGGAGAGTCACACAGCCAGACGGCAACAGGTCTGCAATCTTCCAGTCACCTCGCTTCCTCCCAAAACCCCACTGCCTCTTGGAATCCCTCTGGAATCATTCAGAAACCCCAATCACCACAGGAAATGAAAGATGAACTGGCACACATTAAATTAGTATAAATATGTGTAAAAGAGTTGACAGGTTCAAAATAAGTTCCAACAGAGCTGACGCATTAATTAGGCCTTGCCATATATATTTTTAGTATCTGTACAAACACACACACACACGCGCACACACATACATATATAGTATGTTGCCTATATGTAAAGAGACAGACATGTTCTAATTTACACATTCTCATATAAACATATCCCGTATTGGACTCTATACTGAAAGAGACAGTTGCAAGTTCCAATCTCAGCCCTGCCACTTATTCATGTGACCCCGTTCGCATTTCTTAACCTCCCTGAGATTCACTTTCCCTGCCTGAAAAGCAGTGGTAATAGTAACTATTTCGCTAGAACACATTTATGTACACAAGCACCTAGCGCAGTGCTGGGCGCCATTTATTAATGTTGTTATTCCTATTTAGCAGCTCCCTAAGAAATGAAACATGCTGTTCAGTAGCTGATTGTTCTAACCAGCAAAGGCCCAATCTCCTAGTAGAAAAAAAGGCAAAAAGGCAAGCACTCCAATAGGATGTTCCTTCATGCCTTGCTCTAAACTGATGATTGAAAACATGCTTCCAATAGCCACAGCTGTCTAACGTGCTGAGAGCATTAATAAGTTACCATGATATCCAGGGATAACAAAATTAACAACACCTTCCCGAAATAACTCCTCTGGGGTGACTTACCAACTATTTCAGTAAAATTTTTAGTCATGGAAAAGAAAGGTCTTAGATTGGAACCATATTAAAACACCTTCCTCTCTCTCTCTCTTTCAGTGAAACACGTTTAAAATTTACCCTAAATATCCTAAATCCTTGCTTGTCTTTTCCCAAGTAGTCCCAGACAGAGGATTCAAAAGTGGATCTGTCAGATTTGTTGCCAGTGAACAGACTCTCCTGGGTTGCAGGAGGAAGTCCTCCACATTTTTTCTGACTTATGTAGTCCCACGGCAGCTCTTTGGAATATCTTCCTTGATAATGTTTCCTACATTCACAGCCCCAAGCCTGGCTAGTTCATTTTACGAGGAATAAGGTTTCACTGGAGAGTTCCAGGAGGTCGAAAGAGTGAGGCACAAGCAAAGTGTCAGTCTAATTGATCCCAGCCAGACTGTGCGACTACCTGGGTAATATAAAATGCAGAAGGACTTTGTCCTGTAACCCACGAAAGTCTGAACCCTGATAACGAATCTGATAGAGCCACCATCCTTTCCATCACATCCAGCTTGGGCACAGCCCTCGTTCTTAGCACCAAAGAAAGTACAGCAACACTGGCCACAGACCGTGTGGGTGGGATAAGCCCCCTCCGGAGCTTTAATTTGTTTCTTTGTCTACGTATTTATTTAGGCAGACAGGAGCGCTTGCAGGAGGGGAAATGCTTTGGCAAATTCTTCATTGTACAAACTGTTTCCTCCACACTAATACTTTCTCTTTGGAAGGACACAGAAAGATAGAGCTCCCAAAAGGCCACATTTTTGCCAAAATGTCTAAAAGCAACATTTCTAAATTGGGACTATTTTGCAGAGAACAGAAAAATGTCTTTGGTGTTGGGATGAATAAAGCTTCTGCCACTACGGTTATCATTAGAGAGTGAAATGTGGTCCAGGTTAACTCCTCCAAACAACAGGACGACCACTGATTACTGGTAACAGACATCTCTGTGAGATCACCATGGTAACATTCATCCCTTCTAACAGTCCCCAATACCACATATTGAACAAAGTTTTAAAATCAAATCATGATTATGGACTATAAAGAGAACTTGGACAGATAATATGCCAATATCAACTTTATTCTTTCCTGCTAAGAAGCTACATGTTAACATTTTTAGATGATTTGGTTCAATCACAGCTGTCCTTAGATAATTTCTGTAAATGAAACTGTCAATAACAGAGGACCACTGGTGAAATGCTAAGGTGAAATTTGTTGATATTGCCATATCAACAAATACTCATAAAAGCAAGGTGCAGTCAGAGGCAGTTTATAATGATTTTAAACATCATTAAGAAGAAGCAGAAAAACCCTGACAACTCTCTCTTGCACAATTGGGGGACCAAATACTCTATTAGTCATCCTTCAAGAGCATGTACCCAACTCAGAGACTATTTATTATATGCCAGAGCATTACCAGGGAAACAGCAGTTATCTTGGTGATAAATAATACCCTCAACCAGCCAGGCAAGGTTAGTAAGATTCAAAAGCCACTTTCAGAAGCCACAGTGGTTGCTTCAGTGTGAGTTGTACATATGCTTAGTTATAAAGTGTTCTCAGTTTCCCACTGTGAGACTATGTACAACAAGCTCTGTATTTAAAAGCTACTGTTTCAGGATAGAAAAGCTGTTAAGAAAAAGATCAAAAGTTCCACAAGATTAAGAGTTCTGTGGACATGTGTGGTCTCTTGTGCTACCACTTTTCAATGTTTATGTTATGAAAAATTTCAGATGTATAGAAAAGTACAAAGAATAATGTCAGTAACTTCTATGTAGCCATAACCCAAGTTTCATCACATCGTAATACTTAGCCATATTTGCACTAGGCCTTTTTGTCTTAATAAATAAATAAATTACATAGGAAAATAAAAACCTGTGGTTAGCACTCCCCACTCCCATGCCCCTGCCTCTCTAAACAATATGTAGCATTAGTTTGTGCCTTTTCAACCATTTATATAAATGGTATCAGACAGTGTGTATCAATCTACAACTTTTTTTTTCTCAATGTTGTATTCCTAAAATGTATCCACATTAATACAAGTGTATCTGGTTCATTTATTTTAATTGCTGCATAGAATTTCATTGCATGGATATAGCATATATTATTTTGACTTTTTCCTTCTGAAAGGACAGCTAAATTGTTTTCTATTTTTTACTAACATAACACACAGATGAACATTTTTACAGGTATCCTTTTGCACTCATACACTGGTTTCTCCAGGCACATACCCAGAAGTGGAACTGCTGAGCTCTAGGGTATGTGCGTCTGCAGCTTTGCCACGTGTTGCCAAACTGCCCTCCAAAGTAACTGTACCACACAACACTCCGCCGAAGTGGGAAGGATGTCTGTTGCTCCATCTCCTTGTCATCAACCGATATTGTCCTTTCATTTTGGCCTACCCGGTGAGGGTGAAATGGTATCTCATATTAATTCGGGTGTTCCCATTCATCAGCGAGGTTGAGCATCCTTCTACATTTACTGGGCATTGAGATCGTCCTTTCTATGAATTGCCTGATCGTAGCCTTTGCCCATTTTTCTTGTTGCTTCATAAGAGCTCTCTTTATATCTTGTGACTTTAGCTTCTAGGGTTCTACCATTACCAAAGGAGATGATAAACCTATTTCATAGGGATATTTCGAAGCTGATCAAAAAGCACTGAGTCTAGTGCCTATTACATGTTAAGTAATTTCTAAAAAGTCACTATTACTATTATTGCCATGCCTATGAATATGGTTTAGGGTATAAAGTATTTCTAGCACTTCTCTCAAGTTTATGGCTCCCTTTGGATAAGTACTGTAAGACTCAGAAAAAGGAGTCTCAGCAACTCTTCTTGCCCATGATATTTCCTCAAGATAAGAAGATACAATACCAGCATTCCATTGTCTATAACTTACCATTAAGGAAATGTGCAAAGTCAGCTCCCCTAGATATTGGTTAAACTAAGCACGGAAGTTACACTTCCTTCAATCCACACGAGACTGGGACCTCTCTTGAGAAAAGCCCCTCATCCTGACTTTCAGGGATGGTTAATTCACCAGATGAAAAGGACTCTGGGAAAGAAAGAGGTGGGCAGTGGAGGCTGGCAGGTTATCAATATCAGGGACTTGCCAGTACCAGGTATTTCCCAGGACAGAAATATAGCCACCATTTCATGAAATTTCATCAGGCCCAAGACTACTCCATTTCTCCACATGGTAAGTAATCCTCGAATAAGAAAAACCAAGGCTAATCATCATATCACTTACCAAATGCATACGTTGGGTCTTTTTAAAAAAATGATCAGAAGTGCACTGACATCACCTAGGCAGTAGCCAATCCTATTCAATGCACATTGTGAAAATACTCATCTGGCGGGGCGTGGTGGCTCACACCTGTAATCCCAGCACTTTGGGAGGCCCAGGTGGGTGGATCACAAGGTTGGGAATTTGAGACCAACCTGGCCAACATGGTGAAACTCCATCTCTACTAAAAACACCAAAATTAGCCGGGTGTGGTGGCGGACGTCTGTAATCCCAGCTACTCGGTAGGCTGAGGCAGGAGAATCACTTGAACCCAGGAGGCGGAGCTTGCAGTGAGCCAAGATTGTGCCACTGCATTCCAGCCTGGGTGACAGAGCAAGACTCTGTCTCAAAGTAAAAAAAAAAAAAAAAAAAAAAAAAAACAAAAAAACAGAAAATACTCATCTTTCCTCAATATCCAGAAGAATATGTTCCTAAGGATATGTTGGTAAGCTGGAAAGATGCGATAAAAAGGAATCCTGCAAGCGTGTCTGCTTGTACACGGAACGTAGTTAATTTGGTGCTGAGATCCTCCCAGCCTGGCTTCTCTTCAGTCGTCTTTTGACCTGTGCATGGAGGAAGGCTGTGTCATCTGTGTGCACTCTGCCAGGAGGAGGCCTACAGAGCTGCCCTCCAGACCTCTCAAGTAGTCCTGAAATCAGCTTCAACTGGTGACTGGCAGGGGCCCTGTTCAGATGTACCTGAACATCACCTAATATTCAGAATTCTCTCCCTCTGTATTCAATTTCAACTGGCGCTCTCCTTAGTGACTAGGAACAGAGGCCCTCTCTTCTCTCTTCTTCAGAGCAGTCATATGTAAGATTCAACTCGAGCCCAAATATAATTAGACCATCTTCTGATATCTATCTAGGTGCATGGCTTTCTTCCTTAAATGTGTGCCAAGTTTCCACTTTCAAGAAGTTAAATTGCCATATAAAAATGCCCTGGTGATGATGAGTAATTAGACATGGTAATGGAAAATTAACTGTGTTTTTATTTAGAGCATTTATTTTAACAAGACTTTTCTTCTTCTAACTGTTATTAAGCTGTAATAAAAATAAATTAAATCCTGAGGGTTTGCAAAGGTTTTCTGGTTAAAAAACAAACAAACCAAACACCTCTTTTCCTGGAGAGTATTTGTTAATGCCACCAAGTTTGTACAAAGTCTGAATCCCGTTACTAATAAATCCTAATGCGAATTCTGATTTTGTCGTCTGTGCTGTGGACAGAAAACTACCATTCAGTCCTCTCAGGCAGGTAAAATGGAGGCAGGCACCGACAGGCAGGCCCAGCGTGCTTCTCCACGTGTGCAGTTTTTACGCGAATGCCCTCAATCCTTCTCTTCTTCTTCTTGTCATGCTGCTTCCAAGAGAACGTGCCACCTGCAGCACAGTGGTCTTTTGCCCGTCCTTTGAGCACCTGTGGGCTTTAGCAAGTTCTCAGGTAAAAGGTGGCTAACCCAGTTGTGAGTGCATCCCTAGAGCCACACTAGAAACACCAGTTCCACAAGACTAGAGTGTAAAACTGAACTGCATCCCCAACAGAAGATGCAAAATGAGGCTTCAATCTATGCATCCCATCTGAGTCCTTGCAGTCCTCTAACCACATTCCACCTAAGAGCTTGTCAATGGGCTTAGCCATAGACCCACCAACTCTAGTCCACTAACAACAGTCGTGGGCAGGACATGTGGCAAGGAGGACCCTCAGGCTCCACGGCATGCACATTCACAAGCTCAGAACAAATGAAGAGGCCTCGGCCGGGAGCAGTGGCTCACGCCTGTAATTCCAGCACTTCAGGTCAAGGCAGGCAGATCACCTGAGGTCAGGAGTTCGAGACCAGTCTGTCCAACACGGTGAAACCCCATCTCTACTAAAAATATAAAAATTAGCCAGGCATGGTGGCACGCATCTGTAGTCCCAGCTACTAGGGAGGCTGAGGTGGGAGGATCGCTTGAACCTGGGAGGCAGAGGTTGCAGTGAGCCAACATCGCCCCACTGCACTCCAGCCTGGGCAACAGACCAAGATCCTGTCTCAAAACAAAAACAAAAACAAAAACAAATGAAGAGGCCTCAGCCCATGTGACGTACCTACCTTTGCATCTCTGTTGCTCCTCCTACCTGACCTCAAAACAAAGTGCAAATAACACTGAAAACTGCTTCTGGTTTAATATTTACTCAGCCTTCCAGAGTGAAGGCTAAATGCTGCGCAGAGCTTAGGCTCTGGATCTCAACCCTGAAGAGGCCCCAGCACATGTCTAAGTAGAATCGACTTTAGCCATTTAGTATCCATGGAGTGACAGAATTTCACAGGCCACCTTTGTGTTGCCTGTAGAGCCCTTCGGAGGAACACTGTGCTATGACCCTGAATCTGCGCAGCCTCAAGAATTTCAAAGAAACCCACTCTTGCTTTCCTTCTTCCCTTCTTTTTTTCCTTTTAATCTCTCTTTATAATTGAAATAATCCTTTGCAATCCTTACTCCTTTTCATATAAATTTTTGGGATATGTTACATTTAATCTTTTCACTCTGATTTCTAGAGTATGCTAAAACTAACAACTTTATACTATCCACGTTTCTATCACAAATTCAGTCTTGGATACAGAAATACAACCAGCAAAAAACAAACATATCTGTAGGAAATCAGCCTAATAATAGAGTTCCATTTGAGTTGTATTTAGCAAAGTTGATTTGACAATTTTACTGGTGATAACACCCTGTAGGTTCAAAGAGAAAATTCCACATAGTAAGCAAAAGTATTAAATGTTCCCATATCCCAATTCCATATTCCAAATGTTCCCATATCCCAACTGCCTCTCACATACACTATGAAAAAAAACAAACAACAAACAAAAACAAAACAAATAAAAAACAAAGAAGGGTTAAGCAATGGTTCTACAAGTAGTTGAGAGGAATTTTTTTAAACACCCTAACTGCTAGTCAACAGTTAGATTAAGTTTCAAAACAATGTACTCAATGACAATGCCATCACCAAGCAAATACAACTATTTGTTGAATGAAATTATTGAATTAAATGATAGTGAAGAGTGGACATTTGGAGGGGCATTTCAACCCATGAACAAAATTTCTAAACATTTTCTCCTTTGCTACGAGAAAAATCAGAGCCAGAGAAGACACTGCTAATGAACTATTCATGAGTTAAAACTGACTTCACAGCTGGGCGCGATGGCTCACGCCTATAATCCCAGCACTTTGGGAGGCTGAGGCGGGTGGATCACCAGGTTAGGAGTACGAGACCATCCTGGTCAACATGGTGAAACCTTGTCTCTACTAAAAACACAGCCTATAATCCCAGCTACTCGGGAGGCTTAGGCAGGAGAATCATTTGAATCCAGGAGGCAGAGGTTGCAGTGAGCCGAGATCGCACTATTGAAAGAAAGAAAAAAAAAAGCAACAACTGACTCCTAAGGAATCCCTTGGCATCTCTAACAAAAGAGTTATAAAACTTAAAGAGTGGTGAGATAACAGCTAAGGATCCCAAAAGAGCTCGGCTCCAAATATATTGTGACCATGGATGAGTCCCGGACCCAGTGCATCCCTCTATTTATTCACCCCTCCAATGGGAACAGGATAATCAGTTATGAGTAATTGCTAATAAAAGCCTATGTGCCTCTGGCAGAAATACAAATGCTTGTTGATAATGATCATTTTTCCCAGACCCTGGTTTATGTTTCTCCATTAACATTCCAGTGTCCAACTCTCAGGTTCCCAAGATCCTACGGGTTTGGGTCTCTGACTAAAAAAGACCAAGCTGAGACTGGGAGAGTCACCAGAGCCAAAGCACTAGCCAGCTCCCGAACTCCCAAACGAGACATTACACATGCCTGCACTGCATTTAATTTTTTGCTGGGATGACACCCAATGTTTGTGATAAAAATGCACCCAAGGACACTACCCCAAAGAACTTGCTTCTCTTGGATCCACCAAAGGATAAAGTGTTCTCAATGCCACCTCCTAAAAGATAAACACCCTTCCCCAAATGTCCCTTCTAATTGGCTGATTGACTGTCCCCTGGGTGTGACTGCACAGGTTAGTCCTGGGTGTGTAACCAAGTTGGAAAAGTCTTCCTGATTTCTGAGTACTATGACAAGGAGGAGAGTGGCATATAGTGGACTGAAATGATACCGAAGCACTGACGTGACCCTGGCACTTTGCAAAAACTACCTTCTGCTTGGGGATGTTGATCTGTGATTTTATGAGCCCCTCCAGCTCTGTAGGTCTAACCACCAAAGATCAGAGAGAGGTGAGAGATTCAACAGAATCATTCTGCCAGAGAAGGAGAAAGGAATTCGATTATAGTTAGTGGAATAATTAAAAGTCTCATCCTGTTCTCAGGTTGTAAAATGTCCAAGTGTCTACACTCACCTCCCCACAAATGTGCATGTGCAAATGTAAGGTAATTCTAGGTTCTAAGTACATAAATTGTAATAAAAGTAATTAGTACCATAGGTTCATTTATCAGTATCTTCATGTGAAAACCCTTAGGCTAAATTGTAACAATCCTTATTTTTATGAAGCAAGTTATCCATTTTTTCTCAACACGCCTCACATTTAGACACTGCCTGATTCTAAAGATCAGACAGAAAGCAGAGCCTTCGAACATGACCACGCCGATGCTTCCGCAAAGCATTCGGCCCTAAGAAACCAGCTTTCTTCAAGTGGGCTTTTCCACCAAGAAACATTAATCACAACCAGAAAAAGAAAATAAAGCATCCTAAAGTTAAGCATATTTATGACATCCTGAAACGCACCTCTTTTTTGGCCTTTGTAATGACAGTCAGTGCTCTGAAGTTTGGGAGCTCATTGCTGATTTCTAAATGGCAATACACTTCCCTCTGAACAGGGATTACTGCTTATACAGATTTAAAAATAAAACCAACTTGTTACATACTAACTTAATTCTAAACATATTCCACCCCTCACCAATGGCCTGCATGACAACTGTTGTCAAATGGAGGCATTCTTTTGGGCTTAGCTGTTTACATTTTAGTTTAAATGTAACGATAAACCTTTCTGCGGCAGGGCTTAGGGCAAGGATTCCCTTTTGCAGTATCTATTAGGGTGATTTACGAGACACACTAGGAAACCGAAAGAAATTTAGAGACAGCTTTCTAGGACTAAAATTATTGTGTTTATACTAAGAAAGGGCCTGTCAAACAATAATTTTTGGAAGGTGAAGATTCCATCAAGGCTAGAGTGTCTAACAACAAAATCCTGTCAGGTGATTATCTGTCTGAGATGAAAGCTATTTCCATGTCTCGGTTTGCCTGAATACACGCCATTCCGCCTGATATTTGGTATCATAAACTGACCTTTAGGTTGCTAAATCTACACAGCATGAACTGTTTCCTTATGCACTGTTTTTTTTTTTTTTTTTTCCAATGCTGTAGTTTTCTTTCCATCCCAATTTTATGTACTTATTGTACATGCTGGTAAGTTTTTAATTTTGAGGACTTTTTTTCTCTTAGTTTTCATTATTTTACCTGACACAGTTCACTTCTGTTACACTTATTTAAATCTTAAACCACCAAATGAAAAGCTGAGAAAGTTCAATAACATTAATTCCAATGTATGCCTTTCACTTGAACTTCTTATGCATTTTGCTTCCACCACAAGTGCTAAACATTTTGTTCTATCTAGCAAAAAAGAAAAAAGAAAAAAAAAAAGGAAAAGAAAAGAAAAAAATTACAGTTTCCATCGGGATGCCAGCAACTTATTGTTGTTTTTTTCAATTAATAAGAAAAAAGGTTACATTCATCTAATCAAAGATTTTTATCCTGACCTTAACTGAAGAAAAAAGAAAAAATGCTTTGAAAGTATGGTATTTGCAAAAGCCCTGAGAAGTCACTAATGGGATTCCCATGATCTAATACATGCAAGGCTTTAACTGTAACTGTAAACCCAATGAAGGCTTATGATTTGAAAGTATGAACTATTGTAGCCAGTTTTTATGGGTTTAATTCCACCAGCAAATCCCAGTTTCTATATTTTAATTCTCAACTAGAGCAAAATCACGACACATTTTCAACTAACAACCTGAAAGAAGCAAGCACTGGAATAATGGGGCCAGAAAACCACTGCCAACAACCACCCTCTGCCACGAACCATCAGTGAACTTCGAAAAGCACAAGACTGAGCAATACTTAAGTCTGTGACATATGTGCGTTTCACTTATAACACTCACAAAACTACATATGAATCATTTTATTTTCCTCTGATTTAATTCCCACACAAGGTTCAATAAAACACAGCACTTACTCAGCCACCTCTGACTGAATGACTATTCTCTGCAGCTATTTATTACTCCTCTTCTGCCATGTTTTCTTCTATGATCCAATTCTGTGACTCCTATAAGCCAGGAAAAGCTGCCTTCAAGTCAACGCAGAGCACAAAGTCACTGAAAATTCTGTCGGCACTAGGCTCTACCTAGGTGCTTAGAAGTTGTTCTGTTTTGTCCTGGGAATGTCCCATAAGCAATGTTAATGACTGAAACAGATCCTCTTTTTTTCCTCAAAGGGAATTGAATTATTATAGCAAAGGATGATTTGTGCTCAAAACAATATTCAACCTATCACCCCTATTCAGTATACATGTGTCCAAGGGTCCACAACCACCTACACACAAATGTAAAAATATCAATTCTCAGGAGATCTATTTTGTTTCTAAAATTTCTTATTTGTTCCTTGTTTCATATATTTCTTGGTTTTAAAAATTCAGTATTACAAGGCTTGTTATGGGATATCAGGCCTAATTCTACCTTCCAGAAAAATAACTTTAAAAAGGCATAACTGAATACAGTATACATTTTACAACCAAATACATGTAGGAACAATTTGGTTTTAAAAGAACTACACTGAATGTATTTATCATATGTTTACTGATTGTCATATAGGGACTATCAATGGAACCAAGAGAAAACACAGGATTCCACGCATTGAGCATTAACAACTGAACGTTCCAAAAAATATCTTCCCAAACTGCTGGCCCTTCATTTTTTCATTGTAAGTGTAATTTAATTTATCTCATGCCTCTCATGCAACTAACATAACCTCAAAGGTTCTTTTGGTTTGGAAGTACTTTATGTTCACCTTTAATGAAAAGCACACTTAATAACTTTTTTCTGATAAACAGTGCTCCTACTTCTTTTTCGTTTTATTATACCCACGTTCCATAACCTAAATCCTAACAATGCCAAGATACTTTGAAACTTGGAGCTTCTCTTAATGCATTCAAAGTTTTACAAATACATTGGCTTTATTTTCGATAGAAACTCTACTACGTTTTCAATATATGTATTAAGTTCTCTTTATCCTTTCTATTGGTCTTAGCTCCTGTGAAGAGAGAAAAACAGTTCTGAGTAATGTTTTCACTGTTATCATTGTTGGTTTTGGTCACTTAAGACAAACGAGGGTGACCTTTTCGGCTTGTGCCACAAAGGCAACGTACTCCAGAACTACTTTCCCAGACGGCGATCATTTTAAGCAAAGCTCAGTGAATTCGGGATTTTGTTGAGAACCTCAGGATATTGATTTACTTGTAAAATTCACAGAGGAGACTGTAAGAGGTTGGACAAGTTAACTCAAGGTGAGATGCAAGGCCGCCAAGCTCAAGTTTGAAATTCACACCACCACTTCCTGAAACAATGATTTAGGCGCTGAACCTGGTCTAGTGTTTTAACTTTCAGCATGGAACGAGGAAGCGTTCTCCTCTGAGCAGGACAATCAGGCGTTGCGCGAGCAGCCCTCTCCTAAGGCCCCGGCGCCTTTATTTTATTTCCACTCGTGCTATCCACACGTTGCGTGGCCCTTCCCGGCCGCGTTGCAGATGCCTTTGCAATGCCCACTGTTTACTGAGGTGCAGGAAAAGAATCCCTTAATTTAACCCTTGTTCTCGACCTCGGGTTGCAAAGCACAGGCGACCCACACGGACGTGAAAGCTACCGAACCCCACTTACCCCCTAGCGGAGCGTCTTACCCGTACAGGAATGCAGGGGCTTGGGTCGCACGACCAGCGACGGGCACACGGAGTAGAGGGAAAGTTTCTCAAAGTAGTCGCAGGTCTCCTTGGAGAGGATCTCGTCGATCATGAAAGTCTTGTAGCGCCGCCTGGCTGCTTTGAGCTGGCCGGGCGAGCTCAGCCTCAGCTCGGCGTGGCAGTGCATGGTGAGCCGGGACGAACGTCCGCCGGCCCGAGCGCTGCTGCGAGTGCCCGGCCGGCCGGGGCCGCTGGGCTGGCGCGACGGCGGGGCCTCGGCCCCGCTCCCGGCAGCCGGGGAGGCGGCGGGGCTCGGGTGGCGCGCGGAGGAGAGCGGGTAGCGGGCGCGTCTGCAGCGCGTTTAGACCCACCCGCAGATCAGCATCTTCGCTAAGCCTTTTTGGGACAACGCAGCTGTCAATCAGCGCGAGCTTCCTGCAGGGCCGGGTGCGGAGTGTGTGCAGAGGGGCGTCCGCGCCCACCCCGCCCCCGCCCGCCCGTGCCACTCCGGCGCCGACCTGCGCGCCTAGTGCCCGGCGGCTCTCACTCGCTGCCTCCAGCTCTGGTGTCTCGCGCTCCTCTGCCTGCCTCTCTATTTTAAGACACTCGCTTTGGCTCTCCTCCCCCTCCCCGCCGGGACGCGCTCCAGGTGTGTGTGCAGGAGTGTGTGCGCGGTGCGGGGAGCGCGCGCCGCGGCCAAGGCCCGGGCCGGTAGCTCCGCGGGGCAGTGTCCCCCGTGCTCACCTTAGTGCCTGTCCTGCCACCCGCCGGCCTGGCTCCCAATGCCCGCAACCCAGCGGGAGGGCACGTTCAGTTCTCTTACTAGAAAGAAGTCTAGTCCTCACTAGGTTCCCGGGACTTTGGGCCACAGCGCCAGTGCCCCCGGAGACCCACCGTGCTTTTCTCCTTCCCCGTGTGGACGGTTTCCCGAAGACCGCGGCTTCCCAAGCCCTCCACTCGCAGCCTCGCAGCTAGCGCTGAGCCTGCGCGCTCGAAGCGTAGGACTTTTGCGCTGAAGTTGCAAACTTGACTGACCCAAGATCCCAAACCAATGACCCTGGTCCCGTCCGTTACCCTAATAAGAAACTGAGAAGGAAAAAAAAAAGATAAGAAAAGAAAAATTAATAAAAGTGTGAGTTATCGCCGGGCGCGGTGGCTCACGCCTGTAATCCCAACATTTGGGAGGCTGAGGTGAGACGATAGCTTGAGGCCAGAGGTTCGAGACCAGCCTGGTCAATATAGGGAGACCCTGTCTCTACAAAAGAAAAATTAAAAACATTCAGGCATGGGGGTGCACGCCTGTAGTCCCAGCTACTGGAGAGGTTGAAGCAAGAGGAAACCTGTAGTCCCAGCTACTGGAGAGGTTTAGGCAGGAGAAAATCTTGAGCCCAGGAGTTCGCGGCTGCAGTGAACCAGGATCGCGTCACTGCACTCCAGCCTGGGCGACAAGAGCGAGATTCTGACTTTTTAAAAGTGTGCGTTTAAAAAAAAAAAAAAAACACTGTTTATAAAAACATTTTTTCCTCGTTGGAAAGGGCCAGAGCTGCACGATTCTAGGGAGCAGGCGGGCACTGGGGTAGTCTGTCCCATTCAGGCTTCTCCCAGCGCCCCAGCCTTCCGGCAAAGCGGCTTTCAATCTCCGGATCCCTCGCGATACGACCGGGTTAGAGAGTCGCGAAGACAGGTGTTTATTGGGTGATTTGCCTTTTTCTTTCCAGTCTCCTAGTCTTAGGGTCTGCTCCAATCAAGGTCTGTACGGACTTTAGTTGTTCATTGGAATTACTGCGTAAAGGGGATCCCACCGAGCCTCCGCGCCCGGGAAGCCTCCGGCAGCCTGTGTTAGGCGGGAACAGCCCAGTGCACACCCGTTTCCACGACTTTATGTTGGAATGAGTGGGTGCGGGGTTGGAAGGAAAACTCACGACAGGGACACTGAGAAGTATAGACGCGGATGGCCTTCCCTAGGGCCGAGTTTGGGGCCGGTGACATTTCCTCCCCGCTCCCAGTCTAGAAGCGTCAGCGAGTGCCGGCGGGCTCTCCGCGGAGCTGCTTGCCCAGGGGGCCCTGGTGGCCGGGGAAGCAAGTCAGTGCCGGCACCTGGGACGGTGGTTAAACTCGGAGGGAGGGACACGCCCAGAGGACTAATCATTAGGCTGTTAGAGAAAATAGGGGTTTTGTTTTGTTTTGTTTTGTTTTGAGACTGAGTCTCACTCTGTCGCCCAGGCTGGAGTGCAGTGGCTTGATCTAGCCTCATTGCAACCTCTGCTCCCCAGGTTCAAGTGATTCTCCTGCCTCAGTCTCCTGAGTAGCTGAGATTACAGGCGCCTGCCACCGTGCCCGACTAACTTTTGTATTTTTTAGTAGAGACCAGGTTTCACCATCTTGGCCAGGCTGGTCTTGAACTCCTGACCTCGTGATTCACCCGCCTCGGCCTCCCAAAGTGCTGGGATTGCAAGCGTGAGAAAATAGATGTTAACAGGCCAAGTCACAGGCTAGCATTAGACAAGGCCCGCAACGCGTCTTTGAGGAACTTCATTCCCGAAGTATTTGCAAACTGGCCTCCCCTCCCCTCCTCTCCATCTATAATTATTTTCCTTCATTCTTTTTCTCCATGCAGAGGCGGCTGAAGGGCAGGCAAGAACTGCTGCCAGGTTTCCGGGTGGCGCCGGGGGTCCTGCGACCGACTCTGGGGTCGCCAGGCTGGTCCCAGGCGCGCCCCCTGCTTCCGCGGCGGGACCCTGAGGCTGGTCCGCGGTCAAGGCGCGGGACCCGGGACAGCTCACCGCTCAGCCTGAGCGTCGCCGTCCGACGCCACGACGGAGAGTGTTCTCCACGGCGCAAGCCGAGAGGGAAACCGCTGCGCTGAGTCGGGGCTGCGGTCCAGGGGCTCAGCGTTCGCTCCCAGGGCAATGCCGGGCGAGGAGCTCTAGGCGCCCCCAGGAAAGTGAGCCGCTGGTAGGCAGCTGCCAGTAAACTGAGTGCTTGCGGGCGATCTCACCCGCAGCGCCGGCTACGAGGCGGGCTTGGAGCTGGGGACCAGCACCTGAGCGACAGCACCAGGACCCCACGCCCGGCGAGGGGCCGACCGCGTCGCGTTTATACTTTCTATCTGCCCGGCGTGTGCCGAAGGAATGCGCGCACTCGGGGCACCACTCCGGGCCCCGACTTTGCACTGCTCTGCTTTCCTCAATCTCTTTTCTCTCTGATTCTTCCCCTTCCTTCCACCGCCACTAACTCCTCTCCTCTTCTTCCCTCCCACTTCTCCCTTCCTCGCATTGCTCCCTGCACTTTGGGCCTCTCCTCCTCTGTCGAATTTCCCGCTTCTGTTTTCTCTCTTCCGCCTTCCCTTCTTCTCCCCATCGTTCATCCCTGTTTTATCTCTCCCTCTCTCTTTTTAACCTCCCTTCTCCGCCTCTCCTCCTTCCCTCTGTCCAAACCCAGGTCTGGACTCGCGTTCGCGTGTCCAGGAGGTCGCGGCGCTGCCCGGCGGATGGCTGCAGGCGGCTCACTCGCAGGGACAGAGCCCAAGACCAGGGGCCAGGAGGGACCGGCCTCGCCTTGGCTGATCGCGTCTCCCAGCGCTCTCACTCCTCTCCGCTTCCACTCGGCCACAGGCACAAAATTCACAAAATCCAGACACTCCCTCAGACGAGTTCTTTGATTGGAAATCTGCAGTGTTTTAATAGGTGAAGAGGTAAAAATTCCAATTCACCTCCTTGGATTTTCCATCTTTTCTATTTTGCGCTACAGAAGCAAGAAATCTCAGAAGGGGTCCGGGGGCACAAGTCCCCTGTGCCGTGGAGAGAGAGAGATACCCTATCTTGCAGTCTAGAGCCTTGCGCTCTCTGTCACTTACTCCCTAAGCTGAGCCTCAGTTTTTTCATTTGTAAATGGTGACCACAAAACCTGCTTCACAAGGATGGGCTTTCATAATCTATGCCTTTGCACAAGTTTGTTTCCTTTCATTGGAATGCCCTCTACATCCTATCCCCTCTTTCTCTACCCCAAAACCTAGAGACTCATCTCAAATGTCACCTCCTTTGTGAAGTATCTCCCCACTCCCCAAGGCTGCCGATTCCTACCTTTATGGTGGCATATCCTTTACTGTATTGTCCTTTGCATGTTTATTTCACCCACTGGACAATGATCAGGTGGGCCTACTCCCTAATGTTATATCATTCATTTGTATCACCAATACCCGTATAGCACACAGTCGGTTCTCAGTAAATATGTCATGAATAAATGAATGAGGGGGAAAATAATACGTTAGATGGGACATCAAATCTTAACTAGTCGTTTTCAGTTTGTCTTTCTCTTTAAACGAGCCTCTCTCATTTTGGGTTTTTAGCAATGGCATCTAGCCCAATTCCCTTTTCGCCCTCATCTCCCTTTTCTTTTTCCCACTCCCTCTTTCCTGCTTTCAGACTGTAAAGGGCTTCTGTGGGAGGAAGCACACCCCAGCTGTCAATCATGAAGTGGGGCTTTGGTCAGAATAGTAAGGGGTTTTGTTTCCAACGTTAATGAAGTGGCTGGAACAGCAAACATCTGCCAACGGGACTCAAACCTTTTCCAGCTGCTGGAGACCCACAAACACTTCCCAGCCTCCTGTGACTGTACCCAGGCAGTGTCTGACCCTGCACCCTGGGGTGGAGGAGTGGGGACACACCACACACGGAGGAACAGGTGGGTGTGCCCTGAGCCACACATAGGCAGACATGGAAAGAATAAAAATTCGCACCCTCCACGGAGCTTCAGGGAATCACCCCGTTCCCAAACCCCAGCCCCTCACGCTCCCACCCCACGGAGCTTCAGGGGATCACCCCGTTCCCAAACCCCAGCCCCTCACACTCCCACCCCACTCTAGCAGCTGATTCCTAGGGACACAGCCCAACCAGAGAGAAAGGGACAAGGATATCTTTGCCAAGTTAGGACTGGAAACTCTAGATTTGGCTCCTTTGGTTTCTGTCAACTGGAAACCAAAGAATTCCTCTTTATCATGTCAACTCACACAAGGCATCTCCACTCTGTTAGAACTCATGAAGTTTAATAAAACAAATGGTTTTTAAAAATCCTAGGGTGACACTTAAGTTGCTTATAGGATCTAACTGTGGATGATCTTGGCTTGCCTTTTAATTTAACTCTCCTGTTGTAATTTTGGGCTATGTGTCGATATAGATATTCCGAAGCAGTCAGGACATGTCTTATGAGTGCACTAATTCGCTCCCCAACCATCTTTTCTCCAAAGAGTAGAGAGGAGGTAAAAACACTTCTTAGATTCTAGTAAAGTGTACTTAACAACTTGTATTTCAGTCGCTACGTTTTGAAATAGTTTCAGACAAGTAAAAGCAAAATAGGGAAAGCCTTGTAAGTTAATATTCCCCTGGGCCCCAGGTCCATGCCAAAACTGCTGTCTGTGGAGCTCAGCATGGCAGCCTCAAATAACAACTTAAAGGAGGTGTACGCAGAGGCCAGCTTGTTTTTAATGATCATATTAATTTACAAAATCTGCTCTCATACACTATAAACCATCTTTTTAAGAGAAAGCACAAATGCGATTCACTTGACAAATGGACTTGAAAAGAACTGAATAGATCTTTCTTTCTTTCTTTCTTTCTCTTTTCTTTTCTTTCTTTCTTTCTTTCTCTGACCCAGTCTCACTCAGTTGCCCAGCTGGAGTGCAGTGGCACAATCTCGGCTCACTGCAACCTCCGGCTCCTGCGTTCAAGCGATTCTCCTCCCTCAGTCTCCTGAGTAGCTGGGATTACAGGTGTGTGCCACCACGCCTAGCTCATTTTTGTATTTTCAGTAGAGATGGGGTTTCACCATGTTGGACAGGCTGGTCTCAAACTCCTGACCTCATGATCAGCCCGCCTCAGCCTCCCAAAGTGCTAGGATTACAGGCGTGAGCCACCGCGCCCAGAGAAGAAAGGAATAAATACATCTTTCTATCCTTTCTCAAAACATCTTTCTGGATGAAAAGTCTAAGTTGAGGGGGGAAAAAAAGGCAATGGCTATTTCTACAGAGCACTAAACATCTACACAAAGAACAAAAATGCAATAAATCATTCAGATGTTTCCCAATTATTCGAAGCTTGGTATACAGATTAAAATTTGCTGAGTATCTCCCTTTTAAATTTGTGCTATCCTGACATCAAACAGCCATATTTCTGCCAATACTCCATGCCCTTATACTATTCCAACAGATATAGCCAGGAAAATAAAATTTAATCTTTCCTAAGTTTCTCATAATATTGTGAAAATAAATATGAATGTTTGGGGCATCATTGGTTTTGACTTTTTTTTTTTTTTCTACCTGATATCCTTTCACTAATGAGAAAGCTGCCACAAGAGAGAAACAGCACTTTTATAAAAATGCAATGGAACAGCGTCCTGGCTGCCTGGGGCAAGAGGAAAGAACTTTTGAGTCAGGCAAACCTGGGTTCTATTCCTAGCACATTTACTTGGTAACTTCCTTGACCTGTAGTCCTCAACCATGTCATGTGGATAATGACAGCCAGCTCAGGGTTTGCTGGAGGATTTCACAGGAGATTGTGTACAGGACACTAACTTATGAAATGCCAATCTCCCCACCACCTTTACTTTTTCAATAAAATAAGCAATTTGCTATCAGAAACCATGACAAAATAAAACTGCATTTTTAAAAGCACCAAAGCCAGCTTCTGCTGATACATAAGTGTGTGAGGTTGGGTTTTGTTCCACATTCAAAACCCAGGATCAACCAAGAAATAGTGAGGGGCAGGAGTAGGGTAGGAGGGTAGGACTATCATTAACTGAAGGAAATGGCCCTGGCCATGAGAGTCCCTAAGTGCTATTTAACATCTGGCCCCACAGCCACAGACTCAGCACATCTGCAGGTGTCAGTTAGTCTAACCAGCACTTCACAGGGGACTGGGTCATTTGTAGTTCTGATGGTTTCTGTCTGCCAAAAAATGCCATGATCCTGCACCCACTGGGTGACAGCACATTAAATCATCTCATAAAACATTTTCATTCTGTCCTTGGCCTCAAGCAGTCCTTGGTTAGGTTTTGTTTCTCTGTAGTCTTCCCTCATCCAGCGAGGCAGGATTTCAAAGTGAACAAGCGGTCAGTCAGTCATTAGCATTGCCTGTTATCAAGGACAAGAAGGCTCCCGTGTTGGGCAGCACAGGGAAAGACTTGCAGAGCCAGTCTGCCTTCTGAACACATGAAGGAAAAACAATGCTCAAAGAGAGCTTTGGATGATTAATGCAATCTGCTGGCATAATTGTTACTATGCTGATACAAAACAATATTTACCAAGAACACTGGGTGCAATATGCCAATCAGAGAATTGTAATGGTCTCTGCACTCCAAGTCCTTAAGAAAGAGGAAGTTCGTACAAACTCCTGGACACAGGTGCTAATCATCTACTTAGGTCGAAGTGTAGACGTGCATGTGTATATGAGTGTGTGTGTGTGTGTCTCTCTGTGTGCCTGCACATATACTCCCTGTGCACACTTTGTAACTTTTCTTTTTTTTTGAAGAATGAAGAGAAGGCAAAAGGAAGTGATAAAAAGGGAAAAGAAAACACTTGAAAATTGTGTTTATTAAACAAATTAAAGAGGAATCCTCAGTCTCATAGGTGGAAAAAGAGAAAAGAGAGCTGAGGGAGCCGTCCAGCCTGAGGTTTCACATTTGTAGCGTCTTTCTGTCCTGTGCTCAGCCATGGCTAACAGGCTTTCATGTGTGCAAAGAAATGTAGACTGTTTCCCTTTCTAAGAAATATTCCACAATTTGAAATATTTCTTACAATTGTAGGCTTTTAAGAGAAAATTGACCTCTTTATAAAGAATGTTTTTATATCAGCAGAAATTGTAATAACACAGCAAATATGCTAGAAGCAAAATAGAGAAACAAAAAATGATACGGAAAATTCTGGTATTGAATATTCTTAGGTAAAACACTCAAAAACTTAAGAAAATGCAAAATGTCATCAAGAAAATGATAATCTGAGTCAAGTGAATATTTGCTTAAGTTTTTCCATTTGGGGATTTTTATGCAGAGAAATATTTTACCTCACTTTGAGCACACAGCCACGAGGACAGTTTTTATAGATCTCTAATGCCGTGGCATTTCCTTCATTACTTTCCAAAGTTGCAAGGATGCTCGGATCTAAAGGGGCTATAAATTACTAAAGTAAATGAATGATATGGTGCCAATTTCTCTGCGTTTCAATTACGCAAGCAGCTTGCCTTTTTAAATGGAATTTGAAGTCATCACAGAAGAGAATCCCCAATTCTATTGCCAGTCCACATCCTGATACGTTTACTTAAGTCAATTATCGAGTTGCTTAGATTATGTCTACAGAAGCTGCCAAAACATCTGGTCATTTCAATCAGTTCAATAAAAGATTCTGCCAAGTCAGGGGGGAAAATTAGTCAAATTACTCATTTGTATAGGCAGAACAATGGGTTGTTTTCTCCGGGTAGACAGTACATGGATATAGCTTAAAAGGTTTTGGTTTTCTCTTCTGAAACCAGAATACAGTTTATAGTTCCTGAAGGAGCTTGTGATTTTTATCAGTGTTTGGGAGGTGCTCTGACAGATCTATAGTCCAAAATGTAATGGATATGAAAAGGACTTAACCACGTCTCTGAGACAATTCTGTACTCATTTGAATCCTGTGTTCTCAAGGTTGGGACCAAGTCAGAATTAAGCCAATGGGTTTTTGCTAAATTTTGAAAAATAAAAGTAGCAGTACTAGAAATCACAGAATAGTGCCTTTTCCCCTAAAACCCACCGGCGTTCCTGTGGATGTATGTCCTCACTTTAACAAAATCTGACACATGATTTGAATTACAAAATACAGATAAATATACAGCGTTTCACTGGCACCTCTGTTGCATAAAATGCTGCTCTATAAAATCAAACTAATGCAGTCCTATTATTTCTTCAGTCTTTTAGATGGTATCTTCAATGGATATTTGAAATTTCAAATGATTATCTTTACTGACTACATAGTGACAGACAACCCCAAAGAGAAATAAATGCTCAGAGACAGGGAGGAAGAGATTCAGGAGCCCGGCCCAGGCTCCTGTTCCTATTACCCTGTTTTTCCTTTCACATTTACATACTCATTCAATGTTTCAGACCAGAGGATTTTTGATGAAACATTCTGAAAAACTATTTAGTTCAGAAATCTGTATTAGAGTACAAGCTCTCACTTGACTAAACATATTGGAAGAAGAAAACAGTTTCATTATTCATTTGGGGCAACATTAAGTACAAATAACCTACCCATGTCTAATTTTATATGACTTTGTTCTCTGTATATAGATTTGAAGTTTTTTGAAACCTGAGATAATTAGGAACAATTATTGTCATAACTGAATAATATAAACTTTGTATTAAGGTCTGAGGTGGCTCACCCTCCTACTCAATATTCCAGAGTACATGATCTGTTAGGCTGATGTCTGTGTGTAACTTGTTAAATGTCTATAGCTTAATTGTTAAGAGTTGCTTGTTAATGAATTAGCAAGAAAGTCTTTCTGTTTCCTTTAAGAGAGAAAATAGTTCTTTGTTTCAAGAACAAAGAAATTTTTAAAACTCAGTTTTCTAGGTAGGAGGAAGGTAATTTTTTTAAAAGAGAAAAAGGTTTATTTAGAATCTCAGTAGGAGTAGACTCTTGTTTATGAAAAAAAAGAAAAAAGAAATTTTACTATAGCTCAACTGAACTGAAGAGTAAGATCTCGGATCCAATAAAGAATAACATTCAGGTAGCCGAAAGAGGATTTTAGTTTTGACGCAGATAGATTGGAAGTTAGTAGGATCAAGACTTTTTGGAGAATTAGCAGAAGGACCCTGCACTAAGAATAGGATAAAACCAAGGTGGTCAAGCCGGGGTTAGGGAGGGTAGATCTTTGTTAACTTCTTGTGGACAGAACTAGAATTTGTTTTCCCTCTGTAAGAACTAATGATGCAGAGTTTATGCTTTTATTTATCCAGTATAGTTTTGGAAAAATAAGTTTGACCGCCCTGAAGATGATGACTTGGAGAATAGAAATGGAGCAGGGTATGAAGAGAAGAGAGGGTATGACATCACACAAAATATGCAGATTCGGTAGTTCCAAAGAACCTCAAAATTATTAACACAAATGAAAAAAAGTGCCCAGTCTTGAATTCAGCTTTGGAATATACACACCCCACATACTTGTAGGCTAACAAGTAGTTTACTGTCCTGATGACAAACTAAGAAGTCATTTACAAGGTAATATTTTGGAGTGCAAAGACCCACATAAAAGAGACTGAATTAGTCACAAGCTGTTTGTGGGAATGTACACTGGTATGATATTTCTGGAGGGCAGTTTGGCATTATATCTCAAACACAAAATCGATCCAGCAGTCCCAACCTAGGAATTGAAACCAAAGCTGTGGTTCTCAAATATGATTGTACACATAATTTCCTAGGAGTGCTTGTTTAAAAACTGCCCATTCCTAGATTTCCTCCCCCAAGAAATGTGTAGGTGTGAGAACTGACATTTTAAAACAGGCAGTCCTATTGATTTAGCTGCTGTTTGACAAACAGGTTGCCAAAGAGATAAAAATGATAAAAGTGGGACAGGCTGTAAGAAGAAAAAAATGTTAGTTGTAAAAATGTTAGTTGTAAGAATGTTAGTTGTAAATTCTTACAACTATTCTTATAATTTAAGGAAAGTAGGAAATCTGTCATTTTACCTCTCTGAGCCTCAGTTTCCGTGTCTTTGAGAAAAAAGTCATACCCAATAGTGCTATTGTAACACTAAAGATACATATAAATGGCTTAGACAATGACTGACATGTAAAAATTTATTTTAAAAATTTATTATTATTATTAGAGATAGGTGTCTTGCTATGTTGACCAGGCTGGTCTTGAACTCTTGGCCTCAAGGAATTCTCCTGCCTTGGCCTCTCAAAGTGCTGGGATTACAAGTGTGAGCCACTGCACTCAGCCCATAATATTCTATGTAGTTTTATGATTTATTCTATGTAGTTTTATTTATTCTATGTAGTGATAATTTATTCTATGTAGTTTTATAATTTATTCTATGTAGTTTTATTTATTCTATGTACTGATAATTTATTCTTTGTAGTTTTGAATATTGTTTACATTGTTTTACAATTGACATTTATCTTTTTTCCCTAAGAGTTATATTTAAGTTCAAAATTATTATAATACTTTACGTTCAAAAATAAAAAGTGAACTTCAGTATCTTACATTTGCATAACATTTCCATTTACAGAAAATCTTCAAATGCAGTACTTCATGTGAACTTCATACAGCCCTATATATGAAAGAAGACAAGTCTTATTATTCCTATTTTACGAAAAAGGAAACTGAGGAAAAGTGGTTTACTTGAGGTTACCCCACACGGCCACATCCACACTTGCAGAGCCAAGTCTCAAACCCGAGTCTTTTGAGTCCAAGTTCACCGTACCCTCCGTGGGACAGTGTTTTTCACTGATCTCGGTCATATTTGTCAAAAGAAATGAAATTCCAGTTCGATGAGTTTCTATTTTTCACTTATCCACCCCTCATAAAAAACGCTAAGCATTTGATAAAACTGAGGCAAACTGAATATTAAGAGGGCTGATATAAAAACAGATTAAAGTCAGGAAATATCACAGTTAGGTCTGGTAGGAAAACTTAACCATCTCATGTGTCAGGAGCTTTGGTTACTAGGTAATCCTCTAAAGATAGACGTCCCAATCACTTGTTAAAAATTAACAGAAATTTCATGAGCAGGGAAAATGGATCGATGATTATGTAGAACGTGGACTGTCCATTGGATTGCTCGGAGTTCTCGAAAGTTGTTCACCTCCTACCCGGCGTCTCGCGGAGCCTCCCAGCCAAGCCGGTTTGGCTCTGGACCACGCCTGCAATCAGAAAGGATCCCAAGGCACCCGCCACTTCTCAGGGTTGCAGTGTGGCCGCTACTGCCCTCTACCGGACAGCAGGGACGCATGGCGTGTGTGCTGTGGAATCCGGTCTCCCTCTATCGGCGCCAAGCAGGTACATTACCAGAGACAGGCTCTCCAGAGGTGCTGCGTCGGCGCTGATGACTGTCCCAGAACATTGTCTTGGGAAGGCCACTCGGGGGGCTCCTTGACCTCAGCACTGTCAGAAGTGTCACCTGTTGCTATTCTTCCCTAAAACAGATCAAGGGACTCTCTAGACTGGACAGGGAAGGCTCTTTGCCGGCCCTACACTCTAGGGTTAGTCCTGATCGTTCTCACCATCAAGGACTTGAATTCTCCACCGAAAATCACTGTAAATGACTTAGCTCTATTTCTGATTAATAAGGGTATTGAACAAGGAGGATTTGAAAGCCGCACATAATACCAGTAGAAAGTCTGTAGCATATGACTCTAAGATCTAGGACTGTGCCCTGGTATCACCATTTAAGAGCAAAGGCAGCTCCAGTACAACCAAGCTTTGTGAACCTCAACCGTAAGCAAAAGCTCTGCTTCCCTAAGTTAGTCTCAGGGATCTAATTAGTTTACGGTGGTAAATCTTGAATATGATCAACAATACGTTCATATATTACATTTACATTAACTCCAGTATACATTTGTCTGCTCTAGATCATGCTTAAATATTTCTGGCTTTTGTGGATTAGGTACACTTACAGTTCCCTGAATTTATAGATGACACCTGGTCTTTTTTAACTTAGGTTGTAAACCCTCTTGAATACAGGGAGTGGAGGGTCTGGCTAAAAAAGGAAAATGTAAAAGGTAAAATCTTAATAAGAGGATGAATATAAAAGAAGAGAAATAGAAAGAATTCAATTTTTCCTGCCATTAATTTTTCTGCCCTGACTCTATGAATTACAAATACAAAGTCATTGGTAGTGACTTTGCTATTTTCCTATAAAAATATATTTCCTTATTTCCCCCCTGCCTGCAATAGAACACACAGAGCCAATCAGTCTTGCCAGGTATGGAAAACAAGTTTATACATAACTACAAACCATTCTTCCCCCTAAAAAATAAAAACAAAACTCCACTTCTTGGGACAGGCTAAAAATACCACAAAACTATGGAGAATGGTGAAGTTGGCTGAGGTGCTTCCTAATGACTGTGTAGTCAATCAGATAGCTGAGTCTTTTTTTTTTTTTTTTTTTTTTTTT